>NC_060898.1:19300915-19420915 GCF_014805685.1 Silurus meridionalis
TGGTTCTGGTATCCGTAATGATACGGACAACACTTGTGTTGAAAGCCCTTGGTATCAATTTGAAACATAAATAAGTGGTATTGCTCATTTCTAGTATTTAGATATAAGCTGCTTTGTTCTGTTTTTACATTGTAAAAAAAAAATATATTATTTGAGTCTGTTAGCGATTAGATTTCCTGTCAGCTGCCACGTTTTGCCAGCTAGCGAGCTATATATGACGGCTTCGCAACAATCTTTATCACCTTTTTTTGGTTTTTGTCAGTTGCTCTTTCCTAGAGCCACATCATGGATCTGTGTTTGTTTCAAATGGCATGGAGACACAAGTTTTAAGTGCTGTCAGCAAACTTCAACTAACCATAGACAACGAAGAAGTTTAAAAGTGCCTCTCAAACTATCTGGCATTCTTCCATGATGTCTTCAGGTTTTTTTTTTTTTTGCTCTGAGATTGGATGAAATCAAATGCTTGGATGTATTATTCATGGATTTCTCCAGAGTCCATGATATTCTCATCTCTTTTCAAAGTGTTTTGACTTCAGTTTTTTTTGTCAGTGGGATTTTTCTTATCACCAGTCAATACAGTGACATGCACACTGGAAGCAATGCTTGTCCATACTGCATACTGAGAGAGATTTCATTTTAATAGCAAAAAGAGTTTTATAGAAAGAGTTAGATCTAATGAATAACATTAACATTTCAGCGGACTCTTGGCAGTCAGACTTTATTGACAAATACATCATTGTGTGAAATTATTTTAATGCTCTGTAACACTGCAGGCATGATGCCAGTGTTGCAAATATGATCTGAAGGATGTTGATATTCATCTGTCAAAATGTCCACCTGGAATACTTTAGGATTTCTTTAGTCTTTATTGTCTTTGTATATTGCAGATGAACTGATTCTAATTTGTAATTGGTTTAAACAGGATATAGGTCACAACAAGGTCAAATATCTTAGATTCTTCTTTAATAACTTTTTCCTGTACAAAGTATATTTATTATTATGTTAAAAATATTATTTCCAGCCTACAAATTTGTAATCTTATTGGCATGGGAAGGGCATCACAATTGATGATGTCAAATTGTATTGGTTTACATTTATTTTTTATTATTTATGTATAAATTGCTTCATTTAAATATAGAAATTCAAATCGCATGTACATAATTTAAATAACATTTTAATATCAAAATTTTTAAAAAGGATCAATTATAAAGAGTTAAGTTAATCAAGTTTTCTGAAACAGATTCGATGGTCAGCTGACCACACCAGTCATGCTCATGCTATTTGGGAAACCATTTCACAAACAAAATTTTCTTTGTGCTTCTCAGACACCTTTGCCAGCAAAGTGGCTGCCATCCAGGACCAGTACGCCGACGCGTCCATCGGCAATGTGACGGGCAGCAATGCCGTGAACGTCTTCCTGGGCATTGGCGTGGCGTGGACCATTGCCGCTGTCTATTGGCAAAGCAAAGGCCAGCAGTTCAATGTGCCACCCGGCTCGCTGGCCTTCTCTGTGACGCTCTTCACCATACTGGCACTGCTCTGCGTGCTCACACTGCTTTACCGCCGTCGGGCCTCCGTCTCTGGAGGAGAACTCGGGGGGCCGCGGACCGCCAAGCTCCTCACCGTTCTGTTCTTCGTCACCCTGTGGCTCATCTACATTTTACTGGCATCGCTGGAGACCTACTGTCAGGTGCCTGGCTTCTAAAAGTCACAGAGATGAAAATGGGAGGAAAAAAGCGATAGAGAAGAAGAAAAAAAAAGAGAGAGAGAGACCAAGAAAGAGATTTCCTTCCTGTGCAACCACATAATTATTCTCCCTACTGTTGTGACATACTGTATCTATAAAGTGTTCAAATTGATGTTTACATTTGTTATTGCACATAATTAGTGTTGTTGGAATGGGACCAGTTCCTTCTTGCTCCCACTGAGGTGGATTCTCGGTGCTTGTGCAGGGTCTTGAGATTTTTTATGATAGCTGGAGGGAACTCAGAGACATCACGCGCTTCACGGTTTACTACTTACGGTGTTCCAGCACCTTCTACTCTTCACTACATAGGATTCGAAGCAATCTCATGTCCAGCTTATCCGATATTGGGTCTGTCTTGATTTTAATTTTACTCTTTATGCCATTTATTTTACACCTTCCACCACATCCTGCTTCCGGGCTACAGACTCGGGGGTGGAGAAGTGCTTAATCGCTTCCGAGTCTATTTAGAACACAACATTTCAGACTTCCAGCCTCCTCTTTGGCCTGCCCTGCAGATTCTCACAGACCCACATGCACAAACCAGCATCTTCTGCTTCCAACCCTTCCACCTACTCTCTATTTATACTGTTTTAAGTGCCCGTCTTGTGCAAGTGTTGGGAATTTTATATTATTATTATTATTATTATTATTATTATTATTATTATTATTATTTATTTATTTCTAAAATGAAACTAAACCTATGGAATGTGTTTGCCAGTTTTGCTGAAAAGAAGGGGTCACCAAAAAGACCCAGCACAAGAGAGCAAAATATGCTGTATTATGTAGAGATATAACTATCATAGATGTATATTCACAATAACTGCTATTTATTATCCTTGCCTGTATATTATGTGTTCAGGTGTGTGTGTGTGTGTGTGTGTGTGTGTGGGTGTGTGGGTGGGTGTGTGAGAGAAAGAAAGTGAAAGAGATGATATTTTAGATAAGCAATGTGGTACTCAGAGAAAAAACAATGCAAAGTGGCACCAGTGTGTTTAGTACCAGCATGCCAAGCATGCACATGACAGTGGAGCTGTTTTTCTGCAAGAATTCATACCTAAAACATTCTTAGATCGTAATTTTATGAACCGTAACCCAGTTTTGCCAGACTTCATATAACAACCATTAAGACTGGCAGTTTAATGTGAATGGGCAGGGCTAAGTGGACAGATAAGGGACAGGAATAAAACTAAAATGTTTTAGGGTTTGTCAAAATTCTATACATAATCTGTCATCTTTTGGGTTGACCAAGATTCCGAAATAATTTTGTAGTTATTTCAACATTCACTCGATTATGTCACTATTCACACACGATCGCATGGAATGTGCCATTGCAAACATGAACAAAAACTAATTCGATTTGGAATTTTAAACAAACACAGTTCTGATATAGTGTTCACCTACATTAGATGGACAAATGTTTGTAGAGACCTGACCGTCAGATTGGTATGTGCCTTTTGAACACAATATTCCAGACTTAGTCCCTATTTGCTGTTATAAAAAGCTCCACTATTCTGGGAAGATGTTCTACTAGATTTTAGTGTGTTTGTAGCGCTTTCTGCACATCCAGCTACAAATAAATTCAGTTACTGTTGTAGGTGAGGTGAGGAGGCCTGAGGTGCAGTCAACATTCAAGTTTATCCCAAAGGTGTTCAGAGGTCAGAGCTCTGTAGCAGGTTACTCAAGAT
Organism: Silurus meridionalis; assembly: GCF_014805685.1. Taxonomy (NCBI): domain Eukaryota; kingdom Metazoa; phylum Chordata; class Actinopteri; order Siluriformes; family Siluridae; genus Silurus; species Silurus meridionalis. The sequence goes on from NC_060898.1 coordinate 19,304,348, forward strand.
CTTCCACACACATCCAATCAATTTAAAGTAAATCTTCATAGATCTTCGAAAGCATTGTCATGTTGGAACAGGTTTTGGTCTTCTAGCTTAAGTAAAGGGAAAATTGAATGCTACCAAAATACGTCTTATATAATTGTGTGCCTCCAACTTGGTGGTAACAGTTTGGAGAAGAAGCACTCATGGATAGAAGTTAGGTGTCCCAATACTTTTGTCAATTTAGTGGACGATTAAATTACACAGCAAACTCCTTAGCCAAAGTCTCTTTAACTTCCTATGACCTCCCACCACCCCCCAACCCCCAATAAAATGACTGAGAAATGTTAAAGTGCAAAAGCTAAGTCTATTTCAAGAAAGAAGACCCTACTCTGCTCTGGTCTATCTGTTTAAAGCAAATAGCTTCCTTGTTGGTTGCTACTTGTATTAAATAAATTAAGCATCATTATGAATTTGGAATATGGTTGCTGGATTCTTTGAATCTTCGCAGCATGGAGTGGGAATCTTCACCCCATTAATCCAGCCCTGTTTGTGATTAACAAAGCTCTGGTTCTTCCAGATTGCATCACCGCCTTTTCGTTTTGATGTATGCGCCTGCTTAATGTATTTTGGATTGGATTTCGAATCGTTGAGTTTTTTTTCGATGCTCTAATCAGTGTCTTCCATCTGTTTCTTAAGTAATGAGACTTGGTATGGTTCCAGTACCCTAGGAGCCTTCTTCTTTGCCTCAGGTGCAGTCTCTGTTGTTGTTTTTTCTTCTTTCTCACCCCAGGATGAGTAGTTCCTGTGACTCATCTCGGCTCAATGATGAGTTTTCAGAATTACAATCTTATGATGTAATTGCTAATTGCATACTAATGTAATTGAGGATTATTTTTAGCACTGCATAACGCTCATTGCTTAAGCTGGGATGTTTTGCTAATTTTGGCTAGTCACTAGACTAGTTTTTTATGTTTTCATGCACCGGGCGGGTTTTTTTTCATCTACTTCAGGCTGATTAAAAGGGTTGAAAGAAACCAAGTGTTAAACCTTTAGCTTCATCATCTCAGAGATGCAAGACAGACTGAACTAGAGTGAGGATGAAAGCAAGAGAGAGAAAGAGAGAGAGAGAGAGAGAGAGAGAGAGAGAGAGAGAGAGAAAATTCTAGAAAGTGCTCATCTTTCCAATTTTTTAAAACCCAGATCATCTGTGCAAGCTCCAAAACCAAGAATGCTTAAACTTTGTTTGACATTTTTAGCACAACATGCATTTGTATTTCCTGACTTTTTACATGATACCGAGCAAAAATACTAAAAAAATGGAAACGCATCAGGAATTAAAATGTTTTAATGCTTCTTGTTGCTGGGCAACATTTCACAGCATCATTAGGCACGATTACATGAAGCACTCTAAATCAAAATGCGCCATATAAACACCTCAATCGGAATAAAAATGCCCAAACTGAATTAAATTTTGTAATCACTGGGATAAACCTTTCTCTAAAACCAACAAAATAAAAATTCTGCCATGTAAACACTTTAAACTGATTTCTTGTAGAAGATGTACAGCACACAAACTTTATACTCTGCTCTTGTGAAAACCGAATTGATTTGCCACAACACGCACAACTTCTGAGTTTGTATAAAACATCGACGACATGCATAATTAGGGAATTGGATTTCTGACGGTCTCTTCTTCTCGGGCTATAAATCCTTCTAGCAGTCCACACAAACATGTGAATGACCGCCATTTAATGCGAAAGAATAGTTTCGATTCCAGGTCACTAAATTGCATCAATACATCTCGCTCCCACCAGTCCATCCTACGGACTATCTACACACTTCTGCTTTTCAGAGGATAGAGGGGTGGTATTGAGATGCTCCTTAGAGATGCACACACACCAAAAGCTCAGCTTCCTGTGTCCGTCTTTTCCTCATACCTTCCAGCAGAGCCCACAAATGCATGCTGTTGTTTTGATTAAGAGCAACTTCATTTTGACAGGAATAAAAGGTGACAAACAGGACATTAGTTAATGTGCGCATGTCACAAAGTTTTTGATTGAAAGCTCTAGCACATGTAAATACCATATTGGATTAGAGAACGTCTCATGTAAACAATTCACCCAGTCTTTCAACTGGAATTATTTTAATCGGAATGGCAAAAATCATACATGTAAACGTAGCTATTGTCTTTCAGTAATGTTGTTTGATGTCAGCGTGCTAAAGCGCTAAGCCGGATCGCTGGGTTTTATCTTTATTTTCAAGTGTCTGTGTCTTGTCACAAAGGGGTTCATTAAATGTACGTTTTTAATATTTTAAATAAATAGGAGTGAAAAAATAAGTCTAAAATGTAAAATGGAAAGCTTTTAATGGTCTTAACAACAAATGATTGGTCAGGAGATTAGCCAGGATAAAGTGTAAATTGTATTTTTCTCTGTTTGCTGGAGCAAAAGTAAAAGAACAAACAGTGATACAGGAGTCTCAGGAGTGTATTTGTTAAATTCCTGCTCATTTCCTGATCAACGATTTTGTTGTTTAGTCTAATGAAGTTTAATGTTTGCCTTTTCAGGCGTGGCCCATTTCTTTTGCCCAGGCATTTGTGTGTATTATGATTGCTTTGACATGACGTAAAGATCATACAGGCATCAAAGGAAAATAATGAATGGCACAGGGGTGAAATTTTGTGCACTGACAAGGTTCAGAAACAGAAATGATGCCTTCTTTGTGTTTTGTTTTGTTTTTTTCTGCTCCATACTTCCGCTGAAAAATAACCATAAATTGCCATTTATTGTGGTGTATACACTATATAGACAAAAATATTGGGACACTTTTCGAACCATATGTGATCAAACTCTTACCACAAAGTAGGTGGTATACAATAATTTTTATTTTAAGAACAATCTACTGAATCTACCTTTCTTTTGGAGGGGGGACCAAAACATGGTTCTTCTATTGCTTTCTTTTTGCTTACTGCAAAATTCCGGTATTGGTGCTTAATGGTACCTTAATGTTTAATTGTGTACACTGTTATGGACAAATGTTTGTGGATACCTGAGCATAAGTTTGTTTTGTGCTTTTTGAACATCCCATAACACTTTTAGTCCACATTTGCTCTTATCATAACTTCCACTCCTCTGGGAAGATGTTCCACTAGATTTTATAGTGTGCTTGTGGAGATTTGTGCTCATTTAGCCACAAGGGTGTTAGGTAAAGTCGGGTACTGATGTAGGTGAGGTGAGGAGGCCTACAATAGGGTTGAGGTCAAAGCTCTATAGCAGGCCACTCAAGATCTTCCTCTCCAACCCATGTAAAGCAGATCTTCATGAAGCTCGCTTTGTGCACAGGGACATTGTCGTGCTGGATCTGCAAGTACAGATTTATGCCACATCCAATGTCAACATTATATACACTTGTTTATAGTAACAGCATGGGCAAGAACCAAATATGGCTGGAAAAGTCATATAAACTTTTGTCAGTAAATTGAAAATGCTAAAAAAAAGGTTTCTAGAATAGAATTCATCCTTCAACACATGGAAGTGGTAGATCAATGGGTAAAACTTTGGGCTTCTGATTGTTTGCGTCCCAGCAACACCAACCTGACATCTCCAGGCCCTTGAGCATTGCCCTTACCCCCAAACATCTTAGTTGTGTAAATAAGAACATTGTAAGCCACTATGAATAAGGGTGATAAAGGATATCTCTGCTTTCATTTCTTCAAATGTAAAACAGTTGTCTCGGTCAGGCTACCTCATCAAACATTTGTTGGTGACGCAGTTCAGTAGGAGTCTATTCTTAGAGTCTATCTTTTCTTCCTTCAGGATGTGAAACGAGTTCCATCTAATTAGATATAACAGCAGGTAGATCAGTAAAAAGTAGTCTAAGCGGATATGCCGTCTCTGACCACTGGTGTATGAAGAGGGGTTGAGAACACTCGGAATAGATACACTGCATCAAGACTGGTATTACAATGATGAAAAAGAACATCGGACATATTCTGATCTTCTGTTCTGCTTCGTCTTTCAGCCTAAAGCCATCTTTTGTATTGAGCTCCCCGACTAAGCACAAAGCAATGCACATTATTTTGCGCAAAAAGCATGTTTCCAGGCCTCACATGCCACACAGGTTCACAATAGTCGTACTCATCACAGGCATACAAATCCTTCGAGTATAAGGAGGACAGGTGTTGTGCTTTCCTTGCATGCTTGTTTCATCGCCGTGCGTCGGTTCGCTAACGTGCTGTGCGTATTTCAGTCTGTCACACGTGCCGTCGTGATCCTCGAATCTAAAGCATGTCTGTATGTGCGTAAGTGCTTGTTTCGTCGACTTCGGCTTCGTTTCTTTAAGCACAAAACTGAAATATTTACAAATAAACAAGTGATAATTACGTGTTGGGGTTTTTTAGGTATTACTATTTGATAAAATTACTGCTTTAAATGACCTTTTTTCGTTTCGTTTTTTTTTTTCGGGTTTTTTAATGCCAAGTGTTCTTCATTCCAGTATATAACTCTGTTGATTAATTGGTCCTACACAGGAGACAAACATATTGATTTATAAATATAATTACAGGCATTGCTCTTATAAAACAGTATATGTCAAATTTGTGTGTGTGTGTGTGTGTGTGTGTGTGTGTGTGTGTGTGTGTGTGTGTGTGTGTGTGTGCGCGCAAGGATGGTGTGAATTTCCGTCAACTCACTGAAGTTGTCCTGTGAAGGTGAATGAAAAACGAGTCTTTTGTTTGTAGTGCACAATGACTGGTTTTCTTATTTATGGAAATAAATTGTATATTATACAGCCTTCAAATTCTCCTTATTGTCTTTGAAAGCATAACTCAATCATATCTTGTCACTAAAGACTGAAACCAAGTAACAATTATTCCATAGTTGCTTGAGATGATTAACGGTAAAGATTTAATGAGCGATGAAAATACATTCACAACATTTGAACAATATTGAACGCTATATACAATCCCTTGCTTAAAAAAGTCCGGATAAGTAACTAACATGACATCATAGCAACACCCGTTATCTTTTTATGTATGACTGCTAATTATTAATAGATTACTCCAATCAACAATTCAATTCAAACCAGGGTTGTAAAGAGTACCTGAAAATCATACTTGAATAAAAGTATATATTTCTGCAAAACTGACTCAATTACAAGTAAAAAGTCACCAATTCCAATATGACCTGAGCTAAAGATTTACCTGATTTCAACAGTATTAGAGTATTTGACTCATATTGAACATAGGTTCAAAGATGCACTAGTCTTCAACACCAAGACACATGTTAGTAATAAGCCAAAAACTGTTGATTTGTAAAGTTTTATTTCCTAAAATGAAAATCAAATTGTACAACTCAACACTGCATTAACCATCAACACAACAGCTTCTTCAACCTGCCAAAATGAAACAAAGATCAAAGTAGTAAAGCAATCGTTTCAAAAAGGGTGTCTTATGTTAACAAATACAATTACAGTATCATGTCACAAAGTAGAAGAACAATTAGTATTTAATGGACAAATAAAAGTAAAAAAGTAAATCATTTTAGATAAAGTAAAACCAATTATTCAGAGCTGACTGCAATTTGATGAACCTCTCAGTCTCAGGGAGCGGCAATAATATTATTCATCAGAACAAAAGCTGGAAGTTTTTGAAATTTATTTGAGCTCTTTTTGAACTGAAAATGCGGCCAGTTGCTTATAATTACAAGTTGCTTATATCTTTGATACTCGGAAAAACTAGAAAGTAGCCAAAAAATTATTTAAGTACCATAACGAAGTACATTTACTCAAATATTTAACACTACTAATTTAGCCCTTTTAACAATGGACATGGCCAAAGCAGCTTTAAAAATTTAAACAGATTGTGAAAAAGTTCTAGCTCTATAAATTAGTCCGTATACATGTATCCCTGATCAATTTTGCCAGTGGCGATGATGGTGAGGAAAAAACTCCCTGAGATGGTACCAGGAACAAACCTTAAAAGGAACCCATCCTCATCTGGGTGACACCGAATGTCCTTTTATTATAGTTCCATTATTGTTGAGCTTAACATCTGTTTACTGATTATCACTTGAGTGCATATTACAGACCAAATTCATCTTGAGTTTAACCCTTTACAGTAACCTCATGGATCTTTAGGCAGTTCATCTGGAACCATCCTGAGCTGCAGAAAAAGATTTTCTGTTGAAGAGAACCCAGAAGTAGGGCTTCAGAATAGATCAGGGAGCATAAAATAACATTTCCATAGAGTAAGTTTTGGTTTCACATTAAGTTTTTTTATTGGGTCTATAAACCCTAGAACAGATGATACACAATCTGTGTGAGTTTGACATGAGGAAATTGAACAAATATTACATTCTCTTTATTTTATTATGGTCCATTTTTCAACAAACCATTATGTCAATTCAGAGAGATCAGCTCAGAGAAGGTAGATGAAATAAACTATTAATGAAAATGTGTAAAATCTCTTTCATTACTAAGCCTGTAACTAGTAACTCTTCCATTACTTGTAATATAGTACTACTTCCATAATAACTGCTGGATTGTTGACATAAATGCATGCACATTGTACTGTATAACATATACAGTAGGTTTACTGGTCAGCACTGTTTGCACTAGGCTGCAAACTATGCACTTTATTTGGTGAGGACACTTACTTTAAAAGCACACAACGCTAAGCTGTGTTCTGTATGAAGCTTTATGTTGTGTGATGTAGTTCTATGTTGTTTTATGTAGCACCAGGGTTCTGGAGAAACATTGTCTCATTTCACTGTGTACTGCTTCAGCTACTGTATATGTATGTATATATATATAGATGGTTAAAATGACAATAAAAGCTTCTTGACTTGTTTGAATAACCGAGGATCTGCTAGAGGAGCTTAAATATTTTGTGATTCATTGTTTTTGAATGACGCAATTTTCATACGTTCATATGATTTACTTCAAATACTTTTTGGGTTCATTAATGCAAAGTCAGGAGGTAACAGGCAACATAAATGACAGGCATGTAGAGACACCTCATTATTCTGGTTGGTTGGATGACAGTGGTCAACATGGTTGGTTTATTTTCTTCCTTGTACAGAGTGGATCAACAGAAAATATATTTTATATAGTAAAAGTATTTTTTCTTTTTTTTTTTTTTTTTTTTTGCAACTGCTACAATGTTAGCAGAACTCACATTGTTTGAATATTGCTGACCCAAAGCTTGAAGTTTGTTGAGTCTGAGGTTTTAAAAGAAGGTTTTCACCTCCGAGATTTGTTTTTTAAAGATTTGAAAGGAGGACCAAAAAGAAAACACAGGAAGATCTTATGAAACTAATGTTTGACAGATTGATTTGGTCCAGATTGGTCTCCCCACTTGGTTTTATTTCCCCCAAGACTGATGAGTTGGAGAGCTGCGTGCACACACGAGGATTTTAGTTCCAGCTGTTAGTTTCTGTCAAAGTACAGACATAAATTAAACTATACAGAATCTCATCTGTATACATCTACATCTTATCAAAATAAAAATAAAAAAACAGCAAAGCACACAAATCTTTGGAGTGTAGTGAATAAGTGAGAGAGAGAGAGAGAGAGAGAGAGAGAGAGAGAGAGAGAGAGAGAGAGAGAGGAGAGAGAGAGAGAGAGATAGAGAGCGAGTGAGAGAGAGAGAGAGAGAGAGAGAGAGAGAGAGAGAGAGAGAGAGAAATGATGATGATGCTGATACTGATGTAGACTCAATCTGAGGTTTAAGAAAGAGAAAAAGAGGGGGTTACTCTTTTCCAAATCTAAAATAGCAATGCACACAACAGAGAGAGTGAAAGACAGAAAGAAAAGGAAAGGGGATAGAGTGAGAGAGAGAGAGAGACAGAAGGAACTGAGGACAGAAAGAGGCGATAAAGAGAGGAGAGAGAAATGATATATAGAGGAAAGAGAGAGAGAGATGAAATAGCAATTAAGAGAAAAGGATGGAAAGAGAGAGAGAAAAGAGGAGGAGAGAGATGAGAGAATGAAGGAGAGAGAATGATAGAGAGAGAGAGATAGTGATAGAAATAGAGAAGGAAAAGAGAGAGAGTAAAGGATAGCAGAAGGAAGAGACAGAAGGAGATGAGATAGAGAAAGAGGGAGAGAGAAATGTGATAGAGATAGAGAAAGAGATAGGAAGAGAGCGCAGGGGGGAGGGGGGGGGGGGTGTCTTTAGAATAATCCTTAATAACGTTAGGCAGAAATGCCTCAGTAAATATGTGTGAATATGTGATAGTGAAGATGTAAGACATAAAGCTGATGAAACGTTCTCTCCTTTATTCTCACTACATCTTGGGATGAACGAAAGATTCATAGCTTTGAGCGATAGTCAGGGGCCAAACATTTATTGCATTGAAATAGTGTTTAATACCTCCATTACCACAAGGTGCCCTTTCACAGTAAAGGTTTTAGTATAGCTTTATAGGGGTTTACACAGAACACAGCAGTAATGATGAAAGAAAAGGCAAAAATATGAGCAGGTTTTAAATCCGTAGCTCACATTCATCCCTATAAATTTCCTAAGGTTCTGCGCAGGGACTATCTATCTTATTCCTAACAGGAGGACACAGTGAATTCTTGACCTTTATAGGAGGAGCAGCAATAAAGGTTCAACACACACAAAAATAAACAGATGTTAAACGATGTACATGATGGATAATGTAAGGCTGTCGATTCCTGTTGATCCTGACAGGATCCGGTACTGACTGATGCACAATACACCCTGTATTCTCTTCATCCGTTTCCTTTTCCGTCATTTACGGAAGCATCCTGCTTTAAGAGCTTGATTCATAATTCAAGCAAATTATTTTTGTCTTACAGCCTTTTTCAGATTTCACTGAGTAGATTATTTTTCTTTCAGTGGTTCTTCTCCGGCTGCGGGGTATCTGGGCTTTACCCAGTGGTTTGCTTGAGCTATTTTTATTGCTGGCACCTTGTGTAGATTTACAACCATAAAGCTAGAACCCTCGCCAAGAAAGCCATACTACTGAACTGTAAAACAAACACAACAGCACCAAATCCCCAAAGTTTGACATTTTTGTTGTGCTTTCTCAACGTTATCGGGAAAGAAAGAAAGATTAGATAGATAGATAGATAGATAGATAGATAGATAGATAGATAGATAGATAGATAGATAGATAGATAGATAGATAGATAGATAGATAGTTAGTCACATGTACTATAAAGCAGTGGTCCCAAAACCCCCTCGCTTGCCTCTGTCACATGTCTTACCTACATCCCCTACCTTCTTAAAGGGGCTGCTCCGGCCGCTAACACATAATACATTACTGCTGAATTGAACCCCCCAAGCTAGCAAAATGAACAAAAAACAACACAGTGGATTCACGTTTATTATTATATTAAGAAAATACTAGTTTTTTATCCCGGTCGTATCATTTTATTTGTTGTATTTATACCTTGTTGTATTTATACCTTAAAGGCCAGTCTGTGAAAATATTGTCTGACATTAAACCGGTCCGTGGAGCAAAAAAGGTTGGGGACCGCTGCTTTATAGCACAGTGAAATTTTTCCTTTACATATCCTGCCGATTTTAGGAGCTGGACTCAGAGTGCAGCCATAATACAGCACCCCTGGAGCACTGAGGGTTAAGGGCCTTGCTAAAGCTAGAACAATGACCTTTATATGAGAATCCCAGAGCCGTAACCTGTGAGCTACCACCTCCTCTCCCAGTATGGATTCAACAAAACTGTGGTATTTATAATAACTCTCAAATAAAGGAAACGTAGCCCAACAAAATAATATTTTTTTTTTTCAGATTGACCTGAGTAAGAGTTAAATCCTATTCTTATGTCTCCCTATTTTCCTGGAAACATCTGACTCACTCGAGGGTAGAGACATTCAAGTAGAAGGCACTTGAAAGATAACAAATTAGAAGGCGATTGTTTTTGCCCTGGGAGAGCTGAGCAATCGCCAGCTCTATTTTCAGATCAGGAAGGGAAAAAAAAAAAAGAAAGCAGCTGTGCTGATAGACATTGTAACTGCAATTTAGTGTCGTCAATCAGCTGAGCCTCGGTTTGAAGGGTCAGCTTGCAAAGAGTGTACTCTCACACAGACTTAGCTGTCACCAGCTATCGGTTTTGCTCGCCGCAAATTACCGCTGTCATGCCTCATATGTTAGACACCAACGCTGAGTTTGGGACTTGTGAAAAGGTCTTGACTGGCACGTGGCATCATTGGCACTGGCACGTACGATTATGCGGCAGGACAATGACACTGTGTCTTGCGTTACATAAATTAAAAGAACACAACACCTCTCATGTTTCTTAATACAGAAAGGCCTGAGGTACATAGTAATGTTCTCGTAGTGAGCATTATCTTTTCCACCATCTGGAATATTAATGCACCGTCGTGTGACCTAATTAAAGTTTCAGAAGCGCATTTCATATAAATATTAAATGGCTCCTTTTTCATTGTTTTTTTGGGGTATCAGTGAAGCAGAAATGTTTCGAGAAAAGGGTGTGGAAAAAACCCGTACGCGTATCTCTTCATGCCTGTCAGGTCGTGGGGAAACATCGAAGCAAAAAAGCCAAAGAGGAATTAAAAAGCGATGGAGAAAATAACATGGAGTGGGAGGAAAGGTGGAAAATGGACGCTTGTTTTCATGAATCACTAGCGGAAAGCGAGTTACTCATCACATAGTGTCACTTCAGGGTGGAAATGAATCAGGTGCCCTGCAAACCAACACCAGAGGTTTAACTCCATGTTCTTTTGGAGCTTTGTGACCGGTTTGGTGCTTGTGGGCTATCACTGTATATTTGTATCCAGTATATCATAAGCCAGACTTTAGCCGAAAGGAAAATATGTCGATCTGGAGAACCGTTAGTAAGCACTCCTGCTGTTTATACTTTATCATCATTTTCTTGCAATTACATCCCTGCAAACAGGCCCTTTTTTCGGACTCTCGACAGACTGCCAAGACTGGAAAATTAGCCTCGGAGATCTCTTAATGGCTAAACAAAAAGATAGACCAACGCTAAAAGGCTTTGGTAGATTTATTACTTCATCAAGCTCCTCTTCTGTTTTACGCTGCTATAAAGATAGATCAGGCTGTTGTTTAAGATGGCTGCCTCAATACTCTATATTACCTTAATCCACAATTTAAAGCCACTCCAGTGCACATCCTAAACATTATACACTCTCGCTAAATAGTTGGATTGCAGATTTATCCTCTGGGGGATGCTTTTGTATTTGTTATTGTTTAGAATTCTCTAGGACCAACCTCTTCTTTAGAGTTCAATCCATCAAAAAAATATTAATAAACAGTCCATATCTCGAGTACTCAGTACTCAGTTTTCAGAAGCAAAGAGGAGGAAAGCAGGATGAAGAGCGCTCCAAGGCACAGAGCTCGTAATCCGAAGATGCCGAATGACACACAAGGGCCATCGGGCAAATTACATGCCACATTAGCAGTCTTTTGTTTTTTTTTTGCCAACGTGGCGTCTGCTACAAAAGAGCATAACCTATTGCTAACACAAAGTAATGAGGGGTCAGAAAGAATCCAGAAACCATATTTGTGCATTATATAGTTGCGTCTGATCATTGCAGTGCTCCCGTAACACACGATCATTCAACGACTGTGGTACATAGAGGTACTAATTCAATTCCAATTAATAGAATACGTTAGTTCAATTATTTTTTCCGAAGCACAAGTAATTATATTTAGCTACACTCAATTTAATGGTTTTTTTTTATATCCGTACGTTTTTATATTTAATATAAAAGCCTTTTTACTGTTTTCCAGATCTACAATGAACTGTATTATAACATCCTAAAAACGTGAAAAAAAGGGGAAAAAAATCCGCAGGCTATTAAAGATGTACTGATTATAGCCTGCCATCTGCTGGTACAACACTGAGCTACTGATTCAGGCAAGTTCAAATGTACAGTAGTAACTAATATCATTTTTTATATCAAATCAAACATATGGCCTTTTGTTTAAATAAACAAAATGAGAAATCATTATCCAATGTTTTGGTCTTGTAAAGTAATTCACACTTGACACCAAGGGGAGTGCAATGGGGAATATATATATATATAGTACAGACCAAAAGTTTGGACACACCTTCTCATTCAAAGAGTTTTCTTTATGAAAATTGTAGATTCACACTGAAGGCATCAAAACTATGAATTAACACGTGGAATTATATATGGAATTATATACATAACAAAAAAGTGTGAAACAACTGAAAAATGTCATATTCTAGGTTCTTCAAAGTAGCCACCTTTTGCTTTGATTACTGCTTTGCACACTCTTGGCATTCTCTTGATGAGCTTCAAGAGGTAGTCACCTGAAATGGTCTTCCAACAGTCTTGAAGGAGTTCCCCGAGAGATGCTTGGCACTTGTTGGCCCTTTTGCCTTCACTCTGCGGTCCAGCTCACCCCTAAACCATCTCGATTGGGTTCAGGTCCGGTGACTGTGGAGGCCAGGTCATCTGGTGCAGCACCCCATCACTCTCCTTCTTGGTCAAATAGCCCTTGATGCCTTCAGTGTGAATCTACAATTTTCATAGTCATGAAAACTCTTTTAATGAGAAGGTGTGTCCAAACTTTTGGTCTGTACTGTATATATATATATATATATATATATATATATATATATATATATATATATATATATATATATATACAGTATATATATGTGCAATGCAAGGCAAGGCAAAAAATTTAAGGCTTGTGTGACTTCTCAATAACGGTTATTGTTATATTGTTATATTATTATATTAAATTAATATTGTTATATAATATTGTCATATTAATATAACAATATTAATTCAGCACTGTTATTAAAAAGTCACACCAGCTTGAATGATCACTATTTATTATGTAATTCTACCCCCATTAACAATATTCACTGATTTTATCCTGCTGTTTCCCCAGACATACTTGAATTGTTTTATTTTCACATATTATTTACATCACATATGATTTGATGTTGCATCAAATTATATTCATTTTCAGGCTTTCAAGTTTGAAATGCAGCATTACTTTTTCTAGTCTAACTTTTTAATCACAGGTTTACAGCTTGCTACATGTATGTTTATTTGCTTAGTGTTTATCCATTCATTTTCTAAACCACTTATCTTATGCACCCTGACACAAGGAGAGGGGAATCCTCAACAGGGCACATCCCAGGGCACAACCACTCTCACACAATATGGACAACTTAAAAATGCCAGTCAGCCAAAATGGACTTCTCTGGGTTTGGGGACTAAACTAGAGCACCTGGAGGAAGCCCCCAAAGCATTGGGGGGAATCCAAACTCTGCACAAACCCACAACTCAAAGGCAAATTTGCTATACACTAAGGCACCAGTGCTTCCAGCTTAGTGTTTAACTTCATTTAAAATATTTTTCAGCTGGGGATAATTCATATTCATAATACAATAAAATGTTGGATTCTAACTTGAACTAAAATCTTTCGTGCTTCATGATTTTACAGGTGAGACCAGAGTGCCATCACATGGCCACTACGAGTCATAGCAAGAAAGCATGTATGTTTACAATTATGGCATTTGGCAATTGCTTTTGTTCAAAGACCTACATTTATTCATTATTTTCTTCTATTTGTCTTATTGTCTTTCATATGTCATTTCTTATTAATTCAGCTGATCTTAATTAAATCCATAATATCAAACTGGTATTATAAGTCTTAAATCTCAAAATCTCATGTGAACACACTGTTTCCCACATTTTCCATCTTCTGCACTGCAAAAAAAAAAAAAAAGGAAAAATGCCATCAAACCTGGTCTTCCAAAATAAATTGGCAATGAAAGAATGGAGAACAAAAAGAAGTAAACAAATTCAATTCATTTAATTTATTTTGTTTATCCATCTATTTTCCATACCAGCTAACTTACACAGGGTTGCAGAGAAACCTAGCACAAGAAGGGTGACTCACACACACACACACACACACACACACACACACACACACACACACCAGTCAACTTCCAGTGCAGTTCTTTGGACTGGAGGAGAAAACTAGAGTACCTGGAGGACACCCACTAAAGCACAAAAGCAAATTCATGTCATTTCTCCCCTGACCCCTGGGAAACCCCATTGGAAGTAACTGTGACCAAATCAAGCATAAATCCAAGAAAGTCTGTCAGAAAAATATATTTAACATACTTTAACAGCTCATTTTTAATAAAACAAGGTAGAAACCTATCAACATGGAGTAGAACCCAACCTTGCAGACATCATGTAGGGTATATCATATATTAAGCCTAGCACTGCTCGACCAGTTCCACCATATCTCAGGATAATAGGTAGGTATACTGTACATCACGACTCTTTTTTTTTTGTTCTGGCTTCGAAGTGGTGGAATGAACTTTCCCTAGATGTCCAAACAACGGAGTCACTGCCTATCTTCTTTGCCCTACCTGAAACATTTGAGCTAGCATGTATTTTTCTTGTTTGTTTTATGCCTTTTTTTTTTTTTAAGTGTGCTATAATTCCTCCCAACAGAATTTAGATTGATGGTATCCTAAGCCTGCAACCTGGTGATCCAATCATAAAGACTTTAAAGCATTTTTGTACATCGCTCTGGATAAGGGCTGTAAATGTAATTTGTTTTAAATAGCTGGAAAAGATTCAGTCTGATGTATGTAGACTTGTTTATAATTACTTTTTTAGCACAATTAATGCCAGGTTTTTGGATTTTTGACATAAGGAAATGAATAGACAAAATAATTCCGTTTATGAACAATAAAATTACCACTATATATTCACGACATGAACAAATATATTGGGACACCTGACATTTAAAGCTATATGTGGCTCTTCCCCAAACTGTTATCACAAAGTTGGAATCACACAATTGTATAGAATGTCTTCAGATGTGGTAAGATTACATTTTCCCTTCACTCAAACTAGAAGATACAAACCTGTACCAGCATGAAACTCCTAGAAGATATGCTTTACATGGGTTGGATGTGTGTGGAAGATCTTGAGTGGTCTGCTAAAGGGCTCTGACTTTAACCCTATTGAACCCTCTTAAATTGGAACGCTGACTGCACCCCAGGCCTCCTCACCTCACCTACATCAGTACCAGGGTATATATATATATATATATATATATATATATATATATATATATATATATATATATATATATATATATATAAAACACCTTTGTGGTTGAATGGCCACAAATCCCCACAAGTAAAATACAAAATCTAGTGGAACATCTACCCAAAAGTGTGAAGGTTATTATAACAGCAAATGGAGACTAAATGTGAAATCCAATCTTATAGTCAGGTGTGAAACCTTTGCCCATATCGTGTATATCACACATTTAATTTGTAAAAGAACATAAACATGAATGTAAGTGCAAACAGTAATCTGTCAACTAAATAGACAACAATGAAGTTGAATGTTCATTTTCCATGAACATCTTTAGTATGTGATTTATAAATGATGCCAATAAAATAAAAAAATAAGAATTGCTTTTAGACAATGTTTTGGTGTTTTCCAGTGATTACACTCTAAACAGCACATTTGACCACGCCATTTCACTGTAGGGCAACATTTTCATTACATCCTTCATTAGTTATATCCCCATGTTGTTCATTTTAGCTTAGCGTGTTAACAGACTTGAGCATCTGTACTGTTTCAGTGGAGCAGTTTGGTTGTAGTACCTTGAGGCTGTAGTGGAGAAACCAGGAAATGGTATCTGGCAAGTTTGATGAATGCTACATAAATTCCCCCAAGTCTTTAACAGTTGGTTTCTATCCCTGGAACACGTTTCTCAAGGGTTGTCATTTCCTAGGCAAGACTGTCAATACAACTGTAGTAGCCTACAAAATAGAAACGCATTCCTCCAGGACCACATTCCAGCTTGCACACTTGATTGAAAAGTGTTCCTTTCAGCTCGCAATGTGCCAGACATGATGACTGCGGAAGAAGAGCTCCTCCCCACGGGGAACCCGGTTATGAAGAATGTATGCTTCAGGCTCAGATGGTCAGCCAAATCTGAAAATAAAAAACAGCAGATCTCTTGTCTCACATGCAAAAAGATCTTTGTCTGTTCATCTCTCATAGACAGTGACTGAATATTGAGTGTAGATAGACGTACACACACATGGCCAAATGTTCTGCTTTATGCAATATCACTTCCTCCACCATCATGGTTTGGAGGAAATTATGTTTGAAAGCAATATTGCTCTCTCCCAAAGCTCTTCAACAACTACACTGGGATTTTTTCACATCATGTAAACCTTGATGTGAATATTATTTAGGCTCTACTACTTATTCTGGCAGTACATTTTTTCTATTGTTTACATCACCAATATTTTTTTGACTGATTCTTTTAACTTGTTTGTCATTGCTACTCCACTGACCCATGCAATCAACATTGCACTTGATGAGTAAGAAATGTTTTGGTCTTTGGAAAATAAATCGCCCCCAAAGTAATATATACAGTACCAGAAGAAGAAGACAGGGAGCCACTGCAATGTATTTGTAGGTGGGTGTGTGTGTGTGTGTGTGTGTGTGTGTGTGTGTGTGTGTGTGTGTGTGTGTGTGTGTCAGATGTTGCTATTTTTTTACGTTTATAAAAAGAAAACATGGCAAGTCACTGTTAGGAGAATATTCCTCTTCCCCACTTGTTTTCAAACCCCACAATTAATTCCAAAATAATAATAAGTTATAATATCAAGAATGTACACTGAATATGCCACATTACAAAGGTAATGGTGGGCTCTATATAATTTTGTCTAGTTGTCTACCAAGAAAAATGAAATGCTCAGTCATGATTGCATAAGTATTCACCCCCACTTGCTGTGAAACTGCTTTAGTTAGTTATTAGAAGTCTATAATTATAATTAGTTGAATGATATGACCTGTTGGTAATTAGACTGCCACAGGATCTCAATATAAATACAGTGGGTGTTGTGGAGCTGACTACAAAGTGTCAGTTATTGTTAATCTTAATATTATTACATTCATTATTAGGAATTGTACAGAGTTGTAACAAGGCCAAAACTTCAAGAATGGATGAAGAAAAGATTACTCAGAGAAACATCTAAAAGGCCATTTTAGTTCCAGGTTGTAGCATTAGAAATGTTGACAGATGTTATCCTCAGCCCCACTTAGCCGAGACTTAGTCAATGCGCTGTATTAAAAACATCCGATATAAAGTAAGTGCTCTTGATACACTGATGCAGTGATGTGATGACATATACTAGTTTCTTTTATAAACCTTATAAAACCATACTTACTACTATAGAACTACATTTAATTGTATTTTTTTCTATAATCAATTTAGTTTTCTTTGTTCTAATCATCTGCATTCGTGATTTTCTTACATAAACGCTTCCAAGATTATCCTTATTTAGAAGCTTCAAGTGGTGGGGATTTCTCACGATGTTATTTTCTCACAATGTCATCTATTTCTGTTTTTTAGGGGGAAATGGCACATGGCACAAATGTTCAAGGGGAAAATGAATAAAAAAACCAGCAAGTTGTTGTGTAAAAATCCTGTCTCTGATAAATGTGTGCACAAAGACATTAGGATTTCAGTTGTAACGTAATTCAACAGCTAGATTGTCTGGTGTATTAACTATGCAGATTTATGCGTTTTTAATTAGAAAAGCCTCATTTGCATGAATTAATGCAATTTAAAAATTCAATGCAAAAAGTTCCTGCGAGGAAATCAGCAATCCATTGACAAAGCTTGACTGTGATATCTACAGTTCTGTTCAAAAATACTCCTCCGTGTGCAGTGTCTTATTTACATAGAGTCTTATAGTGAGATATTGTTGATTTATTTTACAGTAAAAGTCAAAGATCTATTATTTGGCTGAAGTTAAAGGAATTTATGATATTTCATATTTCATGTATTATGTTTCACACCAAACAGCTTCATAAGAAACGCTGAGCTTTCAAAATCAACATACACAGACAGAGAACACTACATTTAAATATCCAAAACAGTAATTCTTCATCACATGCTAGTGAAAAGAACAAGAGAAAGTAATGAGGTTATTTATCTGCTAAGTGAGTTAAATTAGGTTGAACCTGCTTACACAATGGAAATGTGATTAAAATGGACTGTTCTCCCTGTTGAGGTCAGGAAACTGTTTCCGCTCCCCGAAAGCCAGCACAGAGAGAACCAGGAGAAGCTTCTTCCTGCAGGCAATTCAAACTCGCAACCAGGAGAACATTAAAGGCCTGACTCAAATGCACATCACCTCATCCTGCCTTTTGCACACACATCAAATTCAAACTGTAAATTTTATACAGTTGCACTTTATTAGGTTACTAAACTATGCATTTATATGTATTAGCATCTATACAGATTCAGATTTATATACATGTATAACACCATATACAGCACAACATGCAGTGTTTTCATTTCAAAATGTTAAGTTAAAAATGAAAAATAGAATATAACAATAAAATTATGTTTATGTAATTGAATAGAAAGACAGAAAAAAAAAGGATGCAAATATAAGAAATGTTTTCATGAATATGTAAATGACATGTAAATGATTCAGAATAGTCTGTTTTCTTAATTTTATAGCTTTTCTCTCGGTTGCGCTGCTTCAAGTAGTGCATGTATTTGTTCGAGTTTCTATTCAATCATATTTCAGCCATTACTTCACATGTCAACAGGGTCAAAAGGATCTGCTTTGAATCCTTTATAATGTTGCTTTAACCAATCAGATTTCGAATTGGCGACACCAGGGCCATCTTGCAGGAGTACAGTATTGTTTGGATTTCACGTCCTTCGATTGGATGGTCAGAGAGCTATGTAACTTGTATAGCAGTACATATTTACTGTCCTCTGAAAATAACTCAACATACAGCTGTCTAAATAGCTGCAAACATAAGTGAGTACACCCTACGTGAACATGTCAAAACTGTGTCCAAAATGTCATTATTTTGTGTGAGCACTATTGTTATCCAGCTCTGCCTTAATCCTCCTGGGCATGGAATTCACCAGAGCTGCACAGGTTGTTGCTGGGAACCTCTACCACCCCTCCATAATGACATCACGAAGCTGCTGGACACATTGTGCATCACCACCTTGTGCTTGAGGAGGCACCACAGGTGCTCAACAGGGTTCAGGTCTGGAGACATACTTGGCCACTCCATCATCTTCACCTTCACCTTCCTCAGCAAAGCAGTTGTCATCTTGGCAGTGTTTTTGGGGTCGTTCCAATATGTTCAAGTTTATTTCTATATATTTCTATTTATAATGAACATAATGGCCTCTAAATATAAGTGAATTATGCAGAATTATGCAGACTTTGGCAAGGAAAATCTTAGATGGTATGAGGAAGAAACAATGAGAGGAACCAGACTCAAACGGGAAACCCATCCTCATTTGGGTGATATCAAGGGTGTGATTATAAATCTTAAAAACAATACAAAACCCGGGAAAGAGAGAAATACCATAAGTGTGACTATAGGTTATGTCCTTTCTACAGTCTAATACAGTCAGCTGAAGTTGTGGAACTGAGCAACTCATAAAATAGCACAACATCTCAAATCATTATAGATCCAACATTAACTTCTCCATTCCAGAGCCTTTAAATGTTCAATAATGGAGAAACAGCATATGTAGAATGTTATTTGTTAAAACTGTTATTGTTAATTGATATTAATGTTATAATTATATATGCATATAATATTAGAGATCAAATATATAATATGCACACATTTTTATTTCTATTTGTAACCATATAATTTTTTTTTCTATTATAATGCATTTTTATTCTTCAACTTTAAATGATTAGAAATAAAAGGCATTTTACTGCATGCTGTATGTATATAGAGTTTCATGTGAAATGAATGTGAATAAAACCTGAATGTGAATAGAAGCTAATTCGGGTTTAGCAGCGCGCGCCGCCGTGCAGAAGAGCAGACAGGGAAAGATTCGATTTGGTGGAAGAGACCAAACGGGCCCCAGCAGAGGGGGGATGCGGGATCACGCTTTAATTATTAAATACAATTATACGTGTTCGTGGAAAATATCAGTCAAATATTTGTCAAAGAATGTACATCATTTAGTTGAAACCGTGTGAACGTTAGTTTCATTGATTTTGTGGTGTCTTTGTGTCCACCGTCACTTGGAGGCGCCCACAAGCCGCGAGCTGAGTGACGCCTCGAGCCGGATGCTGCAAGATGGACTTTCACATGGCGAGAACATCGCCGGTGAGCTGATCGCGTCTCTCTATCGCACTGTGGACAGTCAGCGGACACAATACGCTTCTCAACAGGAAGCCACAAATGGAGGCGATGCGCAGGGCAGAAGAAGCGAAGTGAAATCGATTGACTGGTTTTAAGTAATTGGTTTAATTGATTGATTAATTGATTTGCTTGATGTTTTAAACTGACGTGAACGCGAAATAAAAAACGATATTGAACAAAAAAATAATAATAAACCGTGAGTTTTGGTTGCTTAATCGAGCTCCGACGGACCGGACAATGGCGGCGGTAACGAGCCCGGAATCGAGCGCTCAACCCCGCGTCTACTTCCAGACGCCTCCCGGTACCGAAGAAGAAGTTCCCCAGAAGCAAGGACGAGTGACGGTGAAATATGACCGAAAGGAGCTCCGGAGGAGGCTGAACCTGGAAGAATGGATAGTGAGCCAATTAATGAATTTATACGACTGTGAGGTAGGAACCGGTTCAGCATCAGCATCACTTTGCTTTGGCACTGTGGGAATCCTTTGTTGTAGAGAGTCCTGTCTTTTCTCATTTTCCCCAATCTAATTTATATCCAAAATGTTAGGCTTTATATGTTTTTTCTTATTTTATATGTACCTTAATATTGCAATTTAATTGATCCCATATGTGACTTTTTTTTATTTTTTGCTCTGGAGCTTCATGGAAGGGTGTGGCCACATCCAACTCCAGACAAAGCCATAAAACAAAGGTGACCATGCAGGTGATGATGAAAAGCATGACACCACCGGCTTTCGTTTCCGCTCAGTATTCATCCTGATCATTCGATTCAGGTCCAAACCTTAAATCATCATTACATTACAATGCTATCTACACTGTTAAACTATTTTTTTAGATAAATAAAACATGCCCAATAATCAAAAAGCAGTCACCTTATTTCAATCTCCCTACGTTTCTATCCGACTGATAATCATTACACGTGAAGCTGAATGTCCTGCTTGTGTGCAAGGAACTGTTTCAGAAAAAGCCTCCTTCATCCAGAGGTGATGTCATCTGATCGGAAAATGCAAAGCCTGCTGAAAATAGTGGGTGAACAACTCCGACCCAGATTATTGGCATGAACACAAGAGCATTGTTCTCTCATTTTGCACTTCTTGAACTGGGATTTATTTGTTAGTTAGTTTCGTTTTTGTTACGCAGTGTAAGACCTCAAAACCATGCCACGTTGTCTTAGCCCTTTGTCTTCATCTGACTACCTGTCCCAGGTAAACGCCAGATCTTTTAGCATAGAATACATTAAAATATTTTTCTTATTGGATTTAGCGTAGGGGTCGTCCCCCCCTCGTCATACTGTACATTCAAGGACGCCTTTTTCTTTTGTCTTATTTTCTTTTGTGTGACTGAAAGCAGCAGCAGCATTGAAGAGCACACAAAAGTAAGGAATGATGCTGGGGCTTATTTCTTTCCAGCCCAGAGTGTAGATACATGCAGCATATATGTAACAATTCTGTCAGTTTATTGATTAATTTTCTAGATTTTATCTCTATTTTGGCTGACGCGTCTTTAACACACCAGCGATCGAGGAGTCACACATGAAATACTGAAATCACAATAAACTCGGACATTCACTGATTATTATTTGCTCATCTTTTTTTGGATGGGAAAAGTAATCGTACATGGACTAATCAGACACTGGCCAATCAAAAAGCTAATTATTTGGCACAAACATCAGGACCATTTGGTTTTTTTTTTATTCTAGTAGTCATATTCTCTTAAAAATCCAGAAAATTGGTCCTGTCCAAAAAAATGTTTTCTGTAATTTAGTCAGCATTGGGAATGAACGTTATATCACAACAAACAAAAACCCTAATTAATGTTGAATGTAGCCTAGCTGAAGGTGCAACAAAGAGAAATGCACAGTGACATCATACGGAACTTGTTTTTTTTTTTTTTTCTCTTCAGAGGTTTGGGGAAGACCATCATTTGGCCTGCAAATAACTATAATCTTTATTACTACTGTAGCCTGGTATGACTCATTTCCTTTTTCACAGTACAGCAAATTAGATGCCTTCAAAATTGGTGTCATGTGGAAGAGCTCGCTGTTGCACTTATTGACCTTCAAATTGTGCATCTTTTTCTTTTTTTTTAATTAAAACAGTTTGAATACGGTATGTAGTGCAAAGTGCATGTGCTATAAATAGTATGTAATGTAATGCTTCAGTGTGTATGAGTTTTATTACATTGCTAGGAGAATAACACCTCTAATAATGTTTATGGCTGTTAAGTGATCATTAGGGATAAAGAGTTTCCCACAGAGTCAGTCACTTTTAAAGGCAGGATGTGAGCTTCATTACGTTGGCCCAAAATCAACGTGGTGTTGGTGCTCAGCATGAATTTATTCAAACTTCTGCACTCACATGGTCACGTTTCTGATTTCTCCCTGACTGCTCTCGTGTACTGATTATCATCCCAAACGTGATCCTGAGGTGAGAAGAACTAGGCAGCTTATAATTAGATTTTTTTCCTGGATGTTATTTTACTTCTACAGTCAACCTTATGATTTCTTTTCTCTACAGTATTACAACTTCCTGTGTTTAAAACACAGTAATAAATAATTACGTTCACACTATAGGCTTTTTTATATATGGCCACCTGCCTAATATTGTGTTGGACCCCTTTTGCTGCCAAAACAGTTCTGACCTGTCAAAACCACATGGGTCAGCCTTCACGTTCCACATGCATTAATGAGTCTCGGCTGACCATTTTTGATAGATTCTGATCACTGCATTCTGGAAAGAGAGCTGCAGTTTTGGAGATTCTCTGATCCAGTTGTCTAACCATCACAGTTTAGCCTCTGTTAAACTCGCTGAAATCCTTACACTTGCCCATTTTTCCTGATCCTAACACATCAACTTTGAGGACAAAAAATTTACTTGCTTCCTAATAAATCCCACACACTAACAGGTGCCATGATGAAGAGATAATCAGTGTTATTCACTTCACCGGGCATAATGTTATACTGTCTTAATGTTATGCCTGATCGGTGTCTGTACAAAAGCATATGGACACCTGATGTTTCGAGCCATAAATTATACAAAAAGCTTTTTAGGGTGTTTTTGTATGTGGTAGCATAAAAGTCTTTCTTCAGTTGAAGTAGGAGACCCAAACCTGTTCCAATATATATATATATATATATACACGTATATATACATGTTGCTTGTTGTAGTGGAATGCTGGCTGTACAATAATCTATATTTTTCTTCCCCAGGAAGTTGCATTTTTGTCTCTTTCTGCATGTACTGTACACTGAACTGAACAGTGCCCAGTAGCACAGCATTGTGAACATGTGTGTCTTCATGTGTGATGGACAGCAATAGTTATTTAAAGCCAGGTGCAATGACAGCTGTCCTTGAAAGCTGTGAAGATTATGAAGCAGAGGGAAAGGAAATGGCACAGATTTAAAAGAGCTCTCGCATTCAACAAAAAAAACAGCAAGGCCGAGATGGCGGAAACGGCTAATGACTGGATATGTGGCATCATTATATTAGGAATAACAGTTTCTCTGTAAGAGAAAGTTCTGCTGAATTGGCTGTTGAGGTCGCAGTAAAGAAGAGAGAGGGTTCATTCGAGTGGGTTTGCAGAAAGCAGGGACACGTGGACACATTGTGTCCTTGTTTATATAGACTTTGACACTCTCGCATACCGTGGCTTCAGCTCATCCTGTTTTGTGTTAGGAGGAAATCAGGGACAAAGACTGTAGAAAGTTGGGTTATTCATGCCTGTGTAACCCATCTGTAAAGGTAATTTTGTAATCTTATGAAAGGAAGAAAGGATGGGATGAGCTAAATTTAAGATTTGATCTCATAGGCCATATATAGACAAAACACACACTTGTTTTGTTACAGTTTGGTCAAATATTTGTGCTTTCTAAACATCCCAGGCCAGATTCACTCCCTTTGGTATATGCTCCAGACTTCTGGGAAGCCTTTCTGCTGGGTTTCCCTCTGAGGATTTGTGTTCATTCTTTAAAAGAATATTAGAAGAGGACTGGTGTGCAGTCAGCATTCCAGTTTATCCCAAAGGTGTCCAGTGGGGTGAGGTCAGGGCTCTGTAGGACAGTCAGGTTCTTTTACTCTCACACAACCTTATTCTTAAACCATAGAGCTCGCTTTGTGCACTGGGACCCTGTCATTCTGGGACAGGCTTGAGCTGTTTCATTTTTCTCAAAGGAAATTGTAATTCTACATCATGAAGATTTTATGTTCTTACAAATGTACAAATCTTCAGTGTTCTTACACATTTATGGCAATGGATCCGAGGAGAATTGCATGGAGGAGGTGGTAGGTCAGTGGTTACAGTTCGGAAGAACCCCCGGTATTGCCAAGCTGGCACACTCAAGGCCACTGAGCAAGAGGGTCCAATTTAAATCGCAAAAAGGGTTACTGAGGATACAGTGAGGGTTCCTGCTGCCTTTGTTGGACCATTTGTTTTAGGAGTGCTAGTGGATTCAATTTCAAGGCTCTGTATTACTGATGAAAAGTTTCGGGGTTCAAGCCCACTGTTGGCTTCTTCAGCAAGGCCTGTAGCCCTCTATGGTCCAGGGGTGATCATGGCAGACTCTGCACTCCTACTCCCCAAATTATATCCTTATAATTGCTGAGCACCTTTTTATCCCTCCTGCTCCATTGTTGTTTCTCCAACATTCCTCAGCAGTTCTTTTCTCTCTCACTGCAGGAAGACGAAGTTCCTGAGCTGGAGATTGATGTGGACGAGCTCCTGGACCTGCCCAGTGACGTCGAGAGAGCCATCAGAGTGAAGGTTCAAGCCTTTGAGATATTTATCGTCTTAAGCTTCAAAAGATCTCGCTGAATAATTCATGCATACCTATGTTAATTTGACATTTTGGCTTGCTTAATGTAGAAAAATACCACCCACCCACCATGACATTATTCCTGCCTTCAGGGTCTGAAAGATATTGTTCCAGGCAGCATTTAGGAATGTTTTATTTTGCATGACTACAGAATGCCGCTGTTTCTAATTCAAACTGAGGTCCAAACCGGGAACAAAATGTTAATGTCCAAATCAGTCCTGAATAAGCCAATTCAGTTTTATTTATGTTGTAAACAATACATGTTATCACTAAGCAAATTTGCATTAAGCCACATGCAGGCAACCAACCTCAAAAAAAAAACCTTGGCTCTTCTCAACCAATCACAATGCTCAGATGTGAGAAGTGAGGACAAAGTATACAAATTTTTTATGAAGAAAGTTTAAAGTGAACATATTGTGGAGTCTTCACAATAGGTCAGTATCAACACCAGGAAAGTTCTGCTTTTTCAGAATTATTTGTTTCCTCATGCAGAAATGCAAATCATATTATTGTAGTTTCATACAATTTTTCTCCGGACCTAAAGCTCCGTCTTGATTACTGCAAAGCTGTTTAAACAGGATTGGGGTCTCCGATAATGCTAATTAATTATATATAAAACGTGAAAAAAAAAAAAAAAAAAACACCAACAAACAGCACGTCAGTGATCAAGTCAGTGAATTCACCTCTAGAGGGCACTCTTGTACTGTGTAATGACAGCGGACCTTCTCAGCCACTCCAGCCAGAGACGCGACCCGGAAAAACTGTGGGTATGGATAATTCTAACAGTTTTCAGCTATCGTGACAATTATTTGGCAAAACCGATAAATCTGTCAACCTCTACTTATAATAATGTTTAAAGATGCTATCTCCTCTAATGTTCTCTGTGTGGGAAGGCATTGTTAATAAATAGAGTCATATTTTTGTATATATTGTTGGCTAATGGTATTCAGTAGTTAATTAGTGTAGTTAATTAGCCATAAACATAAATTTGAATGTTTGGAGTAATCATCAGTTGGGAAGTACTGGCTTATACTGAGAATGATGAATGTGGACAGCTTCATGATACATGAGATTACTGTGGAAATCGAACACTTAGAAACCATGAATATGAATAACATTTTGAATACAATAGTTAAAAACTGCAGTTGTTACAGTTTTCCATCCATGTTAAAGCTATAATAAATTTCCTGTTTACACAATTTCAGTTTTTGACCACATACGCAGTTATAGAAGAGATTTATCTGCAACCCCAATTTCCAAATCTCGTGCCTGAATTATTTTTCTTAAAATGGTACCATTTCCTCAGTTTAAACATTTAATACATCTTCTATGTTCAATCATGAATAAAATATGCGCTTATGGGGTTTTTAAATCACTGCATTCAGTTTTTTTCAGCATCCCAACTTTTTAATCAGGGTTATACGATCGCATTTATAATCAGTGACACCCAGATGAGGACAGATATCCTTTTTTGCATCTGGTTCTGCACAAGGTTTCTTCCCCGTGTCGTCTCCAGGAGTTTTTCCTCACAGCTAGAGCCTCTGGTGTAAATTCTCTGTACCAGTGAATTTCTGTAAAACTGCTTTGTGACATTGTCCATTGTTAAAAGTGTTAAAATATTAAATTTAATTGAATTTCAGTGTGACATTATGCATCACATCAAACTCTCAGTGATGCTGGAGAACATTCTACACCCAGTCTAATTACAGAATAGTGTGTAACTGAGACATGCCTACGTTATATTCAGACTTCCGCCACACACAAAACCTGATGGCAGATTAAGGTCTGAATTCTGATCTGTTCAATTTCTGTATTAAACCCTCACTACATTTAATTTCCGGACCCTGTGTACTTATTCTGATGTCCTGGGGATGAAGAGTTCCTGTAGTCCTGGGATGAACAGAGTCTAGTCTTTATGATTATAGTAGCAGCAGAACGTTGATTTGCAGAATAATGTCTTCACTATTTCTATCACAATTAACTTTTAACAGACTTTTAAAAATGTTTTTTCTTTTTTTTTATTCCAGATGCTGCTTGTTGACTGTTACAAACCTAATGATGTAAGTGCTTGGACTGGATTTTTGTTTATTTTCTCCATAAACACTATCTGTCATGGGAATAGAGAAAGCTTTGAGTTTTTAATATTTCAATGAATATGTTAATCTAACAGTAGACACGTTTATCATATGTAAATATACAGTAATTAAAAACAGGGTCACTTTCGAATAAACATGATGATTGTTACTGGTGATGAATCGAAAGTGATCAAATTTGTTTATTCCTTTGCTGGTTAGCAGCTCAGATACGATCAAAATGTCACAAGAATGTTTTTTTGACTTATATTTTACTCATAATGAGTAATTATTAATTACTCATAATCACCAGCAAGGAGTTCCTGAACACTTTTCTCTACTGTTCCTAAACCTGAAATGGTGGAACTGATTTGTCTTTATTATTGTATATATCTATGGCTAACAAATAATGACAACAGAGCATGAAAACTGCATGCCAAAACCACGCACCCAAAAAATCTACCGCTTGCTAACACGTGTTGTTTTTGGTACTACCTGTAAACCCCCTTGCGTTCCTGCAGGACTTTGTGGCTGCGCTGTTGGAGAAAGTGCGAGGCATGCAGAAGCTCAACACCCCACAGAAGAAGGGGGACATAACCCCATGAAGCATCCAGAAGCTCCTCCACTACAAACACCACCACCACCACCGTTACCCTGTTCCTCCAACCATGCACGGTGGAGAAGGACACACGGACCGTACTATTCCTCTCCGGTGTGTCAAATGGAAATGAGCGAGGAGCTCAGCCAAGCCAATCTCAGCTGCAGGTTAATCACGCCACCTGTCTTACTTTGTTTTAATTACCGTTTCCTTACTATATTATTCCCATACAGTGTGTGCTAGTGTCCCTTTATTAGCTTATACGTACTGGAAGGGGCAGGACGTGTTGTGGAATGGTTAGTGTTAATCAATTTTTGTACGCTTATACACTAAGTGCATCTGTAATTGAGTAGAAAATTAGGTTACAGCTTTTTTTTTTCCCATCCGTGTAGCTCTCATCGGACGTCTTTTGGGTTTATTTTTCCCTTTTTTCTAACTCTTGTTCCTTCCATAAATAACACTCGGGCTACGGCAGCTATTGGACACAACAAAGAGAGAGTGACGTTTTAAATCAAACCAAGCTTCTTGGGTTGCGATGTATTTCGAAGCAAACAGGGGAACAAGGGAAAAACAGGGCTTTTGCGTGTTTGAGATTTTTTTTTTTTTCTCATTTTTGTAGGAGTTTAGGACAAGAACCACGAATCTCTTCGCTTTGTAAACTTTGTTGCTTTCTGGGTGCTTTTTAAAACAGAAGATCAATGTCTAGATCAACAAATTCAATCCGAACTGTAGCAATACATTCAAGAGTGCTTTTTTTTGTGTTATGGTTTTCAACCAGCCGCCATGTGCGCATATATATATATATATATATATATATATATATATATATATATATATATATATATATGCAGCTTGAACAGTTTCTTTAATGATACCAGAGTGAAATGTTTGGACAGCACTAGTAAATAAGTCATAGATCCCCAATAGGAAAAAGAGACACTTTTTTTTGTACATAAAATTTTTATTCGACTCAACAATTTAAACTCCAAACGTTTTTTTAGACAGTAAAGAAGTAAACGCAATCCCTGTGTGCTGGAATGAAATCCTGTACTGTATGCACTCTCACATCCAAGTGTGTGTAGTAAGATTGTTAAGAAAATAAAGAATGGTGCTGAAAACACCCGGCTACAACGATTATTTATATCATAGGTCAAATTTTATTTAATGTGGGATTTTTTTTCTTTGAAAAAACAAAAACAAAAAAAATCTGGTTCCTGATTCTCATCTCCAGAGCAGCAGCAGCGAGCGGCTATCTTCAGTGCAGGTACGGTCTAAATTCAGGGCTTCGGGTTTTGTGCACTATAAATCAGACCTTCTTTCAATGCTCAACAGTTCGACCTCGAAGATGAGAGTGGCGCCACCTAGAGGATGGAAAAGGTCAGGGTTTCCACACGGTCTTAAAAAGTCAAATTCACTGTGCGATGCTTAAATCATTTCAAACGGGTCAAAAGTGTCCATTGTCCACGTAATGCTACCTTTAATGCTCGTTTAGGGCTCGGATAAGGCCAGTTGCTCAATAATTCGTGTTTTTGATGTGGTGATGTAGGTCTTAATTTTAATCTTAATGGTCTTAAAATAATCTTAAATTTAAAAACCTGCAGAAACCTTGTTTAAAAAAAAAAAAAACTATAGACTATAATAATACACTATATGGGCAAAAGTATTGGGACACCTGACTTTGCCAGCCATATGTGATTCTTTCCCAAATTGGAGGCACACGATTGTACAGGGTCTCTCTGGATGCAGTTCACTTGATTTTTCAACATCACTTGAACTAGTAATCCCAAACAATGCCCCCAGGCACAAACCCTTCGAATATGTGTGGAAGATCTTGAGTGGCCTGTTATATAGCTCTGACCTCAACCCTATTGAACACCTTTTTTTTTAAATAAATGTGAATGCTGACTTGAACTAGGAGACCCAAACCTATACCAGCATGACAATGCTTCCATGCACAAAACAAGCGCCATGAAGATATGCTCTGCATGGGAAGATCTTCCCGCTACAGAGCTCTGACCTCAACCCTTTTGAACACCTGTGGGATAAATTGGAACACGGCCTGCACCCCAGACCTCCTCACTTCACCTACATCTGACTTTACCAACAGCCTTGTGTCTGAACACACACAAATCTTTCTAAACGAAATCTAGTGACACATCTTCCCAGAAGAGTGGATGTTATTATAACAGCGAATGAGGAATAAATGTGAAATGAGTTTTTTTTAAATCTTATGGTCAGGTGTCCACAAACTTTTTTTTTTCCAGCTTACAGACCCTTTATAGATCGTTTGTATATATTTATAATTACCTGGGATTTTGGGTGGTGCGCCACGCTCTCCATACCCTAACAAAATACAGGACATAATTAGTCAAAAATACAGGCGAATATACCCTCGATATGAGAGAAGTAATCCAGCATGCTTTATAGGACTGCAGAGCCTCGGGATAGTTTAGTAGGTCAGAGTCTAAATTTATCATCGAGCCAAAATACAAAACAGGACAGCGTGAAAAGATAACACAAGTAAAAGGATTTGAAAAAATAAATCATTAACAATAGGGTTATAGTGGAAATGGGGAGATGGGGGTGTGCAAATATAAAGCTTTTAATGGGCAGATCAGAAAACGACCAAGAATGAAACACCGAAGCAATGCACTCCTGAGACTTTCATTTGACATCATTTTCTCGTTAGCTTTTGCTGCAGTGGTGTGTGTGTGTGGATGGAGGGGAAAAAAAAAAAAAAAGAAAAGCAATAACCAACGAAATTCACTTCAACGGTCTTAATCGTTAAGATCATCATTAGAATGCTTGAAATGTACCAAGACAATATACACGTGTGTCTGTGTGTACAAAATGTCATCAAAACGTGCCTGAAACAAGTCATGGAAAGAAAAGATCTACACTATTTGTTGTATTCTTGCTCATTTGCTGACTAGTTTTCATTTGACCATGAAATCCTTAACAGCTAAATGTAGAAACAGGAACAAAATAGTTTCTACAACATCACATGTAACTACAAATAAGTTTAAAACGTTAAAATGATGATAAATATAAGCATGACTGAGGTTGATGAGGGATAAAATGAGCATTTTAAGAAGAGGAAACTGTTCAAAAACCATGAAAATCTGATCTCTTCTCCTCTAAGATGAAGATCATCCTGATTCTCAGCTGCAGACACATTTCAAGATCTTCCTGTAAATGTGCTGGAATTTTAACAACCTTCTGGAAAGTGCCACGTGCATTCAAAAACCAGGTTACAGACTGATCGAGCAACTGGAATACATCGATTTTAAGCCTCTAAGGCAGTGGTCCTCAACCTTTTTTTTTTTTTTTTTTTTGCACCATGGACCAGGTTCTTTCAATACAATTTTTCCATGGACAGAAGAAGGAGGTTGTCTCATATTATATCACTTCGCATATTATATTACTATTGTACATATTGTATGATGAATGATTATATAGATGATGAAAATCTAACAGCTCGCTATAATGCAGAATCAGTGGAAGCTTAAATTATCGATGCAAAGGAAAAAACTGCAACTGAAACAAGTGCAGGAAATAGCGTAGGCGGAAATGGTTATTTTTCCCTTCAGACCGCAGAAGTCAATCAAATGAAAATGAGAGATCGACTAATTAATCCGTTTTGCCGAATAATCTGCACCGATAATCTCCATTGCTGGAACTATCCATGGCAAAAATCAATTTTCAGGCTTCTGGTTTGCTGTCATTATGAGAGCGGCCTCTAGAGGTGAATCGCTGACATTACGTGCAGTTTGGTTTTACACGCGAGATCGTGCGCTGCACGGAAAGTGCTATATTTGTTATTTATAATTTGTTTATACAATTCTATTTATGAATTGTTATAATCATTTATTTCATTTAGTAAATTGAGTTCAGTACTATTTTACATGGAGTGTGTGTTTTTTTCAGTATTTATTAAAAGAAATATTGGTTGATTAATCGGTTATCAGCATATACAATCCAGTCTAGCTATCGGTACTGGTAAGATCAGTCGACCATTAATAAATGAAATAAAAATTTTAAATGTTTTATTTTATCCCTGCAACCCGCTACTAAAACATCAGTAGCCCAGTGGTTACGGACCCCTGCTCTTAAGTAAAAGGTGGCCATTTAGGACCATGAATCTGTTTAGAAAAAAAGTGTAATATACTGACCAAGCTCGGACGGGATGACCAGCTTCCTCTTCTCTCCCTCACACATACTGCAGAAAAGAAAGAGTGAGAGAGTGTGAGAGGTATCACACACATAGCTAGACATTTAAAACCTCTAGACTTCAGATCAGTGACTAACTCTTGCTAGGACTAAACATCAAGACAAATCCCAACACATACAGCAGTAATGAGCACCAAGCTGCCACTCCTGGGCCCCTGAGCAATGCCCTTAAACTCATAGTTGCTCAGTTGAATGAATGAGATCAAATCTAAGTCCCTCTAGATGAGGGCATCTGCCGAATGCCAGACGTGCAGTCAGTCTCACCCTAGCAGTCCCTGGTCCCAGCCTTTTATCACCTGCCCGGTCCCCAGGGTGAAGGTGAACGGCTGATTCCTCGGTATGCTGCTGTCAAATTCGGTCCCGTCCTCCAGCTTTCCCTTAAAAAAATGTATTTATTCAGAAAACCAAGTACGAGATATTGCACAAGTAATGGCGTTCTATTACACCTCTATTATACCTTATACACCAACAGCTTATTTACAGGGGGTTTGCTTGGCAGACGCACCATTAATAGTAGAGTTTGGTGTTTGCTATGCAGTAATGCAGTCAATACTAAAAACTAATGTCTTGCAGACTTTGCACAACTATAAACCTTTCTAGTATCGCCATATAGTAATGTGGTAAGTACTTGACATGTCATGATAGGAAAATGATCAACTTTAGAGTGACAGGTGACCCAACACAAACTGAAATAGCTAACACTAGTGGTTATTTTTCTATCATAATGCACCCTGTCATGTACGGGTCCTTACTTCAACCTTAAGGAAAAAGCAAGTGTTCAATTATAGGGATACAAGAAAAACAACACGTGGACACCTGACTATTACACCCACAGAGCTGAAAGCACACAATTGTAGAGAAAGTCTTGATATTTTGTTGTGTTCAATTTTCCCTTCATTGGAACTAAGACTTCCAAACCTGTTCCACCATCACATGTAAAATGCTACTGAACTTTTATTACGAAAAAAGAAAGAAAAAAAAAAAAGCAGTATTGATTCACGAAAATGTGCTAAATGAAATAAATATGCATATATCAAATGACATTAATATTAAAGGAAAATAAAAGACTAAAGAAAACTAAGCAAAACAAAGAGTAACATCAAATAAATAAAAACATCCAAAGTGAAATCCAAAATGAAAAAGGACACTTCAAAATAAACAGCATGTAGCATCTGTGATTTACCTCTAGAGGCCACTCTCGTACTGTATAATGCAACCTGGAAAAACTATCGGTATGGTTTTTTGCAGATAGCTGCTAGTTCCAGCAATCAACTATCGCCTGTCATTGATTAATTGTTCGACCCCTAATCATTATGATCCCACTAATTCGTTTGTGGTTAAATGAGCACAAATCTCTAGAAGCACACCCCAATGTCTAGTAAAAAAAATCTTCCCAGAAGAGTTGAAGTTATTATAATAACAAATGGGGACTAAATTAAGAATGAGATGTTCTACAGAGACAAATGGATGTCATAGTCAGTGGATGTGGATGGGAAGAGGTAGTTAAGACTCTGGACTGATCGGAAGGTGAGTTCAAATTCTAGCAACACCAAGCTGCCACCCCTGGACCCTCGAGCAAGGCCCTTTACCCTCAACTTCTCAGTTATGTAAATTAGATAATGTAAGTTGCTCTGGATAAGGGCATCCACCAAAATGCCATAAACGTAACGTTTAAAAAAACTATTCAGGTTTTTAGAAGGTTTTGGTTGTATATTATATAAAAAATTATAATGCATGTAAGGGTTCTGATTGGAAGTAAATAAGAAAGCCCACATTCATCCATAAGTATGTTCTGAAGACAGATGGTGTACAGTACGTAGGAAACCTACAGTGTAATGCATGTTCAGTACGTCCCCTTTCCGGGACTTGATGGGGCAGTTTTCCACTCTCTTCTTTATCCCGATTTGGAGCTTCTTCTTGTCAGCACCGTAGACCACCTCTGTGAGAAGGCTCATCAGGGTCAAGACTAGAAACAAATACAGCCTCATATCTGGAAAAGTAAAGAACAGGGCTACAGTAAAAATTAGGGGCATGAAGCCTTTAAAAAAAGAAAAAGAAAAAAAAAGGTTACATATTAATTTTACAGATTCAGATGTTTTTTTCCCTCTTGATTTTTAAGGCTATAAAACTGTGTTCATGTCACTCAAATGAGTGGGAAAAACTGCAGACAAACATGACAGAGAAAAGGGTCTTCCCTGGATTTCCTAAAGGAAAAACTTTTATTCTCTGGATCAATACTGCAGTACAAATCCGAAACTTTTGGGGACACAACCGCATTGTTATAACTGCATTGAGAGCTCAATGGAGAACGGCCAAGCTTTTACGAGCTCACAGAAAAGATACAGTAACTCGGATAACCACTCGGTACAACTGTGTTGAGCTGAAAAGCCTCTCAGAATGCACAACACATGAAACTCCAAAGACTACATCAGGTTCCACTTCCATCAGCCAAGAACAGAGGTAGCAGTTGAAACAGACTCATCAAACCCAGACAGCTGAAGACCAGGAAAACTCCTGGTGTGATGAATGTCCACAAGGACGTTATGGTCTGAATTTGAATGAATCAATAGACCCAGTGTGAACAGTCCTACCTGGTGGAGGTGGTGTAATGGTGTGAGGAATATTTTCTTGATACACTTTGGGCTTGTAAATGCCAGTCATTTATTGGTTGAATGTCACAGACTGTTTGAGTGTTGTTGCTGACCTTTTTGTCAGACAGACAGACAGACAGACAGACAGACAGATAGACAGATAGACAGATAGATAACAATGTTCATCATCTGCGAGTTTATTGACTGTGCCAGTTACTGGCTCTGAATCCAGAACACCACCTTTGAGGTAGAACTGAAGATTCAAAGAAACTCAAAATAAACATTTCCAACATCTTGTGGAATCCATGCCATTAATATCTCAGGGCTTATTTTGGGCTCAATCGAAGGCAGTTGTCTGTCTGTCTGTCTGTCTGTCTGTCTGTCTGCGATCCACTAAAGCGATTTGTAAACTACTTTCTGTAGCCTTCCTGACAGGGATACTGCGCATGTGCAGGGATGATGCCGATGATGATGCGAAGGACATGCGCAGTATCCCTGTCCAAAAAAAAGACTACAAACAGTAGAGTTTTAATCAAGAGAACGCAAAGGCGCATGCGCAATCTTAGGACACGTTATCAGAAACAAATGAATTAGCCCGCGATGATTAGCGTTAAAAGAGAATCACGATTATTAAATTATTTCAGTAATATATCAATTACTCAACTATTGAAGTAAATCGATTATGTTCAACGTTTTATTTATTTATTTTACTGCGAGTTTAGCCACTAGCTCGGTATCTACACCGTATAGAATTGATTTAATAGTAAAGCTGGTTTCTAAACCCAGTCCCCTGCATGTTAGTTATTTATTAAAAGCAAACAAAGAATCAGTCTGCAGTTTTATTTAATAAAAAAATATTTGTAATATGCACAAGTAGAGACACTCGGATGGTTATGATAATGCTGACTTCCTAGCGAACCTGAAAGATCGAAATTCGGATATAAATGTATTTTTATTCGGTGTATTATTTAATAAAAAGAAAGCGGAGGCGAAAACAATCATTTTATTCACGCATTACCTGTAATAGGGATGAAACCTCAGTCTTCCGATCAGTTTCCTTACACCACAGAGGGAAGTGGCGAACTCTGTTGTGAAGCCAGCCATTTTAATAATCAGACATTTCATATATAAAATAAAAACGTACACTATCGACTTAAATATTAATAAAACTTAATATTAATACTATTCTTTTTGTATATAACGGTATTTACGTGCTCTGTGCTTCGTTTTCGCTGTTTTTGTGTCATGTAATAAAGGATGTGCCACTTGGAAGACTTTTTTTATGACAAGCAAATCATATGACCCGGTCGACGCCATTGCTACGTCTAGCGACAGGGATACGTCAATACATCCGCCATATTGGGAGGGTCTGTAGAATTTAAAATTGAAGCTCGAGGTCAATCAGAATTAGGTTTATTGGCCAAGTGTGTTCATACACGCACACAAGGAATTGGGTTCCAGTTGTTGGTGACTCTCCAAAGTACAGACATAAATAACGATACATTTATCTTAGACTATACAAGACAATACAGATTAAATAACACAATATACAGAGTATATTACAGATCAATAATGTACATAAAGTGTGAGTGCATGGTAGTGCAAATAGCAGTATTGTGCGTCACGTAAGATAAAGAGGTTACTTTTACCTTTCGAACAATATACAGCAGCAATAGTGTCGAGTCAAGAAGCTATTATTGTCATTTCAACCATATATAGCTGACGCAGTACACAGTGAAATGAAACAACGTTCCTATAGAACCCTGATGCTACATACAACAACAATCACAGAAATAGAAAACACAGGGCTAAGGACTAGTAAGTGTCCTCACCACACAAAGTGCATGTGTGCAACCTGGTGCAAACAATGCAACCACACAAGACAGTTCAAGACAACACAAGACAGTGCAGAGACAACACAGGACAGTGCAGAGACAACACAGGACAGTGCAAGACAATACACAAAACACAAAAATAGTGTGTGTAACATATAGGGATGATGTGATGACTAGCTGTTTTGATAATGCAGTACTTATAGATATGAAGCAGGGCATGTAATTAGGTCAGTTGTTACTGAGGGTCTTTGCTTGGGGAAAGAAACTGTTCCTGTGTCTGGTAGTTTTGTAGCGCCTGATAGATGGGAGGAGTTGAAAGATGTTGTGTCCAGGGTGCATCGCTGCCTGATTTGGTAATTGCAGTGTCTCGGATCACAAGAGGTTACAGCGGATGAGGACGGCTGAGCAGATCATTGGGGTCCCACTTCCGTCCATCATGGACATTTACAACACACTGTAAAGCCACCAGCATTGTGGGTGACTACACACACTTCTTACAAACACATCTGGAAAAAATTACTGAAGCATTCGTGCCCTCCCGTACAGATTAGGTACCAGTTTCTTTATAACAAGCCATCAGACTTCTCAACATGAAAGGAGCTGGACTGATACACACATACACACACATATAAACAGCAAAAAAAAGAAAAAATTGTTTGCACAAAATTGCTGTTTGCACACTTGCTGAATGAAATGTAGTATTTGTTTTTGTACAACTTTTTATTCCTAATCAGACAATCCACATGCACAACCTTCTGTACTGTACTGATCAGTGCTACAGTGATTCTGTGTTTACTGTTTTTGACAATAACTGTGTCTACTTGTGTTATGCTGTCTTTTCTTTTTTGCACTAAATGTTGCACATGTGACCTTGGACCTGGGGAAACGTTTGGTTGGTCATGGTTGGAATGACAATAAAGCCTACTTGATTTGGACAGTGACAGTGCAGTAATGCTATCCAGAAATAAATCCACAAAATAAACTTCAGGTACCAAATATAAAAGCTGTCTAAGAACTTGGATCAAAAGCAGCTAATGCTAAAACATGGCAAGCTGTCACCAATGCTTTCAAACCTGCATGGTTGACCTATCTAAGATGGCACCACCTAATTAGCTGAGCATTGTGGAAAGCTTCCAAAAGCTTTTTCCAAAGTGTAGATTGGAGGTAACCACCTGGAGGAGCTGCTGTCCTACTCATGTTCTCCACTCCTGAGTTGGCTGTTTGTGGTCATGGCAAAACAAAAGAGGGGCTAAAACCAGTGATGGGAATTTGTTTTTTCTATTCATGCACAATGGAACGGTGCAAAAACATAGTGCTCACAAACATAAACCCCAACCCATCCCCATTAGAACCTCTTATCCAGCCAGCCTAATGAGGATTTATTAAAGATACCGAGGGTGTAACCCTCTCCCCTCCTCCACAGTAGCACATTATTATAAAGCCATGCGAAAGGACGTGGAACAGCAGCTCATAACTCTAATCATTCCATTCTTCCTGAACCGTTTTTTTTTTTATTTATTTAAATCTCATAAGTCATTGTAATGTGGGATTGTAAGGTACGTGGCTGCAATACAAACGCTCCTGTTGCTGTGGGTGACCAAAGACAGACACAATCTCGCTCTGTCCTTCTCTACACCAAGGCTCTGCTGAACATTTCCCCGTGATACAGTAAAAGAAAATTAGTCATTTTCACACAAAAAAGACCTCGCAGATATTAATCACGATTAACTCGAGGTGCTGACTATTTTTAGACACCTGCAACCTCGGAGAACAATGCGTGCAAAAGATAATGGGCTGATGCCGGTGCAAATCAGACTTCCTGCACTTGGCTGTAAAACTAATAAACTGAATTGAGCTGCAGGGTGTCAGATACTACACCAGCACTGAGGAGAAGAAGGCAACAATGCTGGTTGTGACTCAGAGGCCAGAGAATAACACCAGTCAACAAAGCACTATGTCCAGATTGGTGCTGCCTAAGTGCTGAATGTAGACACACAATTCATGTTCTACTGAGCACTTGTGAGGCTGCATTGTGTTTGTAGTACTCAAAGGTAGTATGTTAGCTTTTTAACTTCTGTAGGCATTGCTGGCTCTTTGGGTCTGGCACTGGGCAACTGCTCAGAAAGTTCCAGCATCCAAGTAGGCATTGGTGGGCTCTTGAGCAAATTTCTTTGCCCTCATTTGCGTAGTTCTACCCAGTCTCAAGTGTATTTCTTTTTGTATAAATCATCAGCCCATTGAACTGTGGGAGACCAGATGAACACCATAAGAGTTCACCTATCAATTAAAGACCTTGGTCAGAATATGAGGCAACTCTCAGGCCATGTCCATACTAATAAATCTTTGTTTGAAAACGCATATTTATCAATCTGCTTTGCTCTTTGGTCTTAGGAAAATGTAGCTTTTGGAAAACGCTCTCCAAAGTGGATACATTTAAAAATGTGATATGTGGTGTATTAAAATTAGAAAATTTGGTGGTATAATAAAATGTTCAAAAAGTGGCCGTTTTCAAATGAATCCACTTAAGAGTACATTTTCAAAAAGCGATGTTTTCACTGACGTAAGCATTTTCAGACATTTCAGTGTAGATGAGCATCTTTTGGGAAACGATTGAAAAAAATGAAAGTGTGGATGCAGAACTTTTTAGATAAAAACACTGTTTTAAAATTGATCTGGATTATTGTAGACTAAGCCTTAATTAACCTGGAGCTGCTATATGAAATCTTCCATTTTCTGTTGTCCAATAGCTTGTATTTTTTCTTTTCATTCCACCAAAGGTTCTGCCTGACAAGTTTGCACAATTCATACTTTAAGGCCCTTAGTTGGTACATGATCCTCCATAGATAGTACATAATCATCAATCCATCCATCTTGTGACGTTGGGGCTAAACAGAGCAACAACCTGTTCCACCTGCACCGCTTTTGAAGGGTCATGCCAATTAATGTTGAGCAGTTGTCAAGGGTAATGCTTTACAAATGATACCACCAATGGACAGGGATGGAACAGGGCAGTCAAGCCCGATG
This sequence comes from Silurus meridionalis, assembly GCF_014805685.1. NCBI lineage: Eukaryota > Metazoa > Chordata > Actinopteri > Siluriformes > Siluridae > Silurus > Silurus meridionalis. The sequence goes on from NC_060898.1 coordinate 19,343,698, forward strand.
ACAGTGTCGCAGGGATACAATCTGCATTTCTGCTACCAGCAACCATATAAAAAAATCTTTCAGCTGTAGATGTGTACCCCAAGAAAAAAAACCTCCATGGGTTTTTTGCTAAGTTACTTATTTCTTGATTCCTTTTATTATGACTTAAGTGACAATACTACAGTAGCAACTGTGTGTTCCATTGTGTGTTTCCACCAAGCTTATAATTGAAAGGTAAATTTTGGAATAATCCACATCAGGGTGAAGAACACAGAGTTGCATGGTGTGTCATGATTATGAGGATGATGTATTATTCTGGAAGACTTAATTAACTCTAATACTCACTTATCCCAAACACTCGCTTCATGTTCAAGAGCAGGTCTGAAACGATGACCTCCTCTTAGCACTCCAGCAGATCTTATGGCAAACGACTAATTAAACGTTGGAGCCGAGCGTGCCTTGAATCGTAACGATTAGGGTTCACCAGACAGCATAGCTTTTTCTTTGTAATAAATATGATATGCAGGTGAGAATCAAACAATTATCTGCAAATTAAGCTAGGGGCGCTTGACTGACTTTAAAACAACTTGGGAGTAATTACATCAAAATTGCTGCTAAAGCAAAAAAATTCTGTCCCTGACCGCTTGGGTTCAAAAATCAGGAACAAAATTGCATATGCAAGAAAGAGTGGCTATGCGAAGAAATCAAAAGAGATGTGTATGGGAGCTCTGAGCAATCAAATGTGTCGTTATAAAAAAGAAAAAACTCCAACACGCCTACACCACTCGTCTCCACACAGCCCTCAGCCAGAGTGTTAATGCACAGCATGACCTTTTCCATCCGAGCACCGGTGCACACAGAGAGCTGCTTGCATGTGAAAGCATGAAAACAAAGCTCACAAATTGGCTGTCACAAATGAAAATTAAGCAAATGGGTGCATAGTGAAAGCACACAAATAAAGCAAATGAGGTATTTGCCCTCCATTGAGACAGCGCAGTTCTTTAGCCCTTTAGCCCTCCTCCAGCAGGTCACTCACATGCTGTTTAGTCAGGCCCTCCTTCTTTTTTTTCTAAACAAAACCCTATGGCCCACTGACCAGAGCTGCACCACAATAATTTGAGTCAAGCATGTAATAATGACAAGCCACAAAAATAGGGCACAGGAGGAGAGCAGGTCTGTCTCACAACGGATGACTGAATAGTGCACCCAGCTTTCCTTGAGGGCAAGAGGGGAAAAAAAAACAAAAAAAAAACATTATCGCATTATCTCGTCCTTGCATGTGTGCCCACACAAACAAACACAGCACACACACACACACATTTTGCTTGTAGATAATAGCCTGTTTTGGGCTAACATTTTCACACAGATTTATCTTACAAATGCTGTATTGACTGTTTATCTTTTGCGAGTTACAGTCACCCAGTTACTGTTACCTATCTCGTAATTACGAGTTATTTTCCTGCCAGTTGAAGATAATATCTCCCAATAGATGCCATCAATAGATGAATCAGTATGACGATCTTATCATTAAAGTTTATTTGAAGAAAATAAAAATAATAATTTTCGTAACAAATAAAAATCGTGAATCACGAAGTGTTTTACAGGTGCGAATTAATATTTTGTATATATTTGATTTTTAATTAAACAAAGAGAGAAACTTGTCGCACAATTGATATCTCACAACTACTTCTTGATATCATACAGTTGTAACTATAGTATCTCATATCTGTAAGGTAATATTTCACTATTTTCATTGTTTATCTTGCAAATTGCAAGATATCAATTATTGGGCCACTTTTCCAGCCATATGTGAATGTTTCCCAAACTCTTAGGAGGCACACAATTATAGGATGTCTTTAAATGTGTTAGCATTACATTTTCCCCTCATTTGAATTACGAAACCTAAACCTGCTCCAGCATGACAATGCCCTTGTGCTCAGCTTCATAAAAATGTGGTTTCCACTGGTTGGAGTGGAAGAGCTTGAGTGGCCTGCTATAGAGCTCTGACCTCAAGCCTACTGAAAATCTTTGGGATAAATTAAAATGCTGCACCCCAGGCCTCCTCACCTACATCATTACCTGACTTTACTAACACTCTTCTAATTGAATCAGCACAAATCTTCACAAGCACACTCCAAAATTTGGTGGAGCATCTTCTCAGAAAAGTGGAGGCTATTTTAACAGTGACTGGAGACTACATGTGGAAGGGGATGTTCAAAAAGCACTTATGAATCTAACAGTCAGTTCCACAAACGTTTTATTCCACAGTTACTTGTTATGGGAACGTTGTAGCTCAGCGATGTTGAACTTATGATCTGAAGGTCATAAGTTCAAATCCCAACACCACCAAGCTGCCACTGCTGGGTCCTTAACCCTCAGCTGCTCAGTTGTATGTATGAGAAAACTGTAAGTCGCTCTGGATAAGCACATCTGCCAAATTCCGTAAATTCTCACAACATTTTCCAGTAAACAATCCCAAAAAGATAGATTAATATACACATATTGCTCACACATTTAGTATTACAAGTTATTTTCGCTCGGCAGCAACTATGTATCTTTTATCAGTGTTAGAAAGCATCCAGCATAAAATGTGCCAAATCAAATATGCAGATCACAAACCAGAATTACAGAAGAAGAGAGGAGAAAGGTAGAAAAGTTGTGTGTTCATTTGACCAAATGGAAAGGGAGTGAGGCCAGGAATATTTAAGGTGGGTTTATACTGTTCTTTCATGGTGTGGATGGAAAGAGAAATGGTGTAGGGGTGATTTGGAAGGAAGAGTACAGTACGAGTATAATGAAGGTGAAGAGAGTTTCTGATAGGGTGATGAAGGTGAAGCTGGAATTTGAAGGGGTGATAATAAATGTCATCAGTGCCTATTCTCCACAAGTGGGTTGTGAGATGGACCTACTTATTTGAAGAAGGAGGATTATAGGGTGACGTATAAGAGTGGAGGAAGGTGCACGCAGGTGGACTATGTTCTATGTAGGAGATGCAACCTGAAAGAAATTGGAGACTGTAAGGTGTTGGCAAGGGACAGTGTAGCGAGACAGCATCAGATGGTGGTCTGTAGGATGGTTTTGGAGGTGAAGAAGAAGAGGAGGAGAGTGAGGTATTGCATGATTGGGCAACGACTGCAGTAGTGATAAGGAAGAAAGCTAGAAAGGTACTTGTTGTGACATTGTGAAAAAGAAAGGAAGACAAAGAGATGGTGGTGGAATGTTAAAGTGCAGGACAGCATAAGGAGAAAACAGAATTAGGATCGGCGGAGAGATGAGAAAAGTAGGCAGCAGGTGAAATTGGATGTAGCAAAAGCCAAAGAAAAGGCATATAAGGAGCTGTATGAGAAGTTGGACACTAAGGAAGGAGAAAAGGATTTGTACCTATTGGTCAGGCAGAGGGACCGAGCTGGAAGGATGTGCTGCAAGTTAGAGCAATAAAGGATGGAGATGGAAATGTGTTGACTAGTGAGAAGAGTGTGTTGAGAAGGTGGAGGGAGTATTTTGAGAAGCTGATGAATTAGGAAAATGAGAGAGAGAGAGAGAGAGAGAGAAGGTTGGATGATGTGGAGATGGTGAAGCAGGAAGTGGATAGGATTAGTAAGTAGGAAGTGAGAGCAGCGATTAGGAGGATGAAGAGTGGAAAGTGTGTTTGACCAGATGACATACCAGTAGAAGATGTTTAGGGGAGATAACAGTGGAGTTTTTAACCAGTTCAACAATATTTTGGATGGTGAGGGGATGCCTGAGGAATGGAGAGGGTGTGTGCTGGTACAGATTTTTAAGGATAAGGGAGATGTGCAGACCTGCAGTAACTATAATAAAGTTGATCAGTCAACTTTGTGATAAAAGAGTATCTGCAAGAGTGAAAGGGAAAGTTTATAGGACTGTGGTGAGATCTGCGATGTTGTATGGTTTAGAGACAGTGGCACTGACTAAAAGACAGGAGGTGGAGCTGGAAGTAGCAAAGCTGAAAATGTTGAGGTTTTCGTTGGGAGTGACGACAATGGACAGGATTAGAAATGAGTTTATTAAAGAAACAGCGCATTTAGGATGTTTTGGAGACAAGGTGAGGGAGGTGAGATTGAGATTTTTTGGACAGGTGCAGAGGAGGGACATGGAGTATATGTGTAGAAGAATGCTGAGGATGGAGCCACCAGGAAGGAGGAAAAGAGGAAGGCGAAGGAGGAGGTTTATGGATGTGGTGAGGGAAGACATGCAGGTAGTTGGTTTGAAAAGAGGCAGAAGTAGAAGACAGAGTAGTATAGAGACAAATGATCCGCTGTGGCGACCCCTAATGGGAGCAGCCAAAAGAAGATGAAGAGGTCGTGAATGTGAATATCACACAATTGTAAAATTGTGACAAGAGTTTCTGTTCCAGTATTGACAGTAATCTCAAAACAAAAGAACCAAATGCAGACACCACTCAGTTTACATTCACATTACTCAGGGGTCCAGCAGTGGCAGCTTGGTGGTGCTGGGACTTAATCTTATGATCTTACTATTAGATGGCCAACATCTTAACTACTGAACTACAGCTCAAATGCTCAAATTACCTTTTTTATTGCGTAATTGTGAAGCGCACAAATGCGAGTTAATGTCATGCAACTGTGATTTTAATTGTGCGGTTGCAAATATTTCACAACTTATTTGCTCGCAAATGGCTTAGCTGTGAATTTAGAGAAAGTGACTCTTCTCCTAGAGTCTTGGGTTGAACAGGATTGAGTGTTGATGTGGTGTGGTTAGGGGTAGGGGATGGTTTAATACATAGTAACATGAGGTGGAAATAAGTTTACATTTTCATATATGGGTGTTTGTTATGTGCCCTTATCCACAATGATTTAGAATTATTTTATTATATAACTGTGCAGTTGAAGGTTAGGGGCCCTGAAATCCTGGTTCAAGGGACCAGGAGTGGCAGCTTGGCAGTGCATGGGATTTGAACTCTCAAACTTTTGATGGGAAGTCCAATGTCTTAACTGTTTCCACTTTGCAAATCATTTCCCGACCCACTTCCCCACTAAGTGTGAGATCTAATCTTGCAGCAGTGAGACAAAAGCGTCAAGTTTTCTCATATAAGGTAGAATCTACCTTGTGTACACGTACCCCTATAAAATGGACTGTGGTTCATGTAAACCATTGCAGACTACACTTAGGTGTAGAGACCTAAGCATTTTGTGTGAACCAGTGAAGAGTCCATCATAATTCCCCAAAATGTAAAAAGTAACCGCAACAGAGAACACATATTTAAAAAGCCTTTTATTATAAGAGAATTGCCACAGAGCCATGCAGTTATCGACTGTGGCTTTAATCGATTTTTCATCGATTTTACTCGAGTGCAGCGTGCAGCAGGGGCTCGTGGCGCTCTGAAAGTGCGGCTCGGCTTACTTGGGGGTCATAAATATTTGAATAACCGACAACGGGGTCATTAGACAGTGACAGGGTTACACTCTGAATATTCATATCTAATTCATCATTGTAGCTACAGGTGCTGCCGAGTAATCCTTAGCATCCTTGAATACTTAATGAGAGCTGAAAGACGGCGGCCTGCAGAGCTAGAACGATTTGGGAGAAGGAGGGGGAGGAGAAAAAGAGAGAGAAGAGGGAAAGAGAATGGATAACGAAGAACGGATGGCGTTGAAAGATGAAAGCGAGAGACAGCAGGATGGGATCATTATAGCTGATCTGTAGTGACAAACTTGGGGTGAGGAGCATTGATGTGAGCGTCTGCTGATATGGTTGACGAAGCAGCCGAAGGCGAAAGACCAACTCGCTCTAATCCTCAAGTGTTACAGCAGAGCGAGATAATCAGATAGAGAGATAATCACTTATCACACAGTCATGTTTTACACTTGGATGTGTCACATTGCTAGGCCACAATTCCGTCCGTGTGCAACACTGGATGATATAAGAAGAGGATTGTTTCTTTTCTCAAGCTTCCTCACTTCACCTACATCAGTAGGGGTCTAAATGTGAAACTAAATGTGTGAATGGAATGTCCAAAAAGCACACACCAATCTAATGCTCATGTGTCCACAAATGTTAGTCCATATAGTGTATATGATAGAGGAATGGTGACTAATCCTTTTGGGCTTTTGGTCAAATCATTCAATTTTCCAGCATCTGTTTCCTTCCTGTCATTCTATAATTTTTTTTTGCCCATATTTACATTGAAACTCCTCCTATTTTTAATCCTGACCTGCTTTCATTAAAAAAAAAACTGCTATTTTAATGAAAAACACAAAAAAATCACCTCTTTGGATTTGTCCGCCACTTTCTTATTTCATCTGCATAATCTATATTTGCTGTGGAGCTTCTGTTTAATAAAAAAAAGAAAGAGAAAGGTTCCTGAGATCAAACCTGCACTCGTTTTCCAGATAGATTTCTCAGACCGACCCCCACAGGTATTCCGTGACTGGAGGAGCCATCCATCATTTCTAACTAAACCCCACGCTTCCTGTCAGACTGCGCTCTTGGATGCATCATTTTAGTCATCTCTGGCAATCATAAAGAACGTCTAATTGAGCAGAAGTGGCTCGTTCTGATTCTCACACACACTCACACACACACACAGTGCATTTTGATGTTTTTATGTTTCCCCTGCTAATATACACTGTGATTTATGCCCCGATCTCTCCCTTACTCTCTCTCATATGCTCTCACTTTTCAAGATTTCCACAGCTAAAGGGACTACCAGGCTGACAATTGATCGATAAACTCCCCTCAGCCGTTACAGATAATGTGACCACAAGGCCACTGGTCAACGAAGCAGTAATAACACCCACTTATTGCAACTGCACCATCATTACGATGTTTCCGAATGAGCTGGGGGTTTTTCCTGTTATGTCCCTATCTATGTTGCATCAAAAATTCCTACCGGAGGACTATTCCTCATACCGTTTACATCTAATGTCAAAAAATGTAGTGAAGAATCAAACGTGCTTTATACTTGTCACATGTACTGTACTGCACAGTGAAATTCTTTCTTCGCATTTCCAAGCTAGTGGTGGATAAAGTACACAAACTATGTATTGAGAAACAAGATACAGTATGTAAAATATTACTTTAGTAAAAGCACTCCCTTTCACTTAAATAAAAGTATAAAAGTATTTGCCTTCAAATGTACTTAAGTATCCGATGTATTATGAATTATTATGGCTATAATGTTCCTAATATCATTTTTATCTTTTTATCATTTTTATATATGACTTTTACTTAACTTGGTTTATGTGAAAAGATTCTAACGTTACGCTTAGCACATCCGTCTATTATTAAAATGATATTAATGAGTCATTGATTAATATTTATTAAAATGATCATGAGCCCAAAACCTTCTTTTCAGCTACTTTTATAAATCTCGGGTTTCATAAGGTGTTGTGGTGAGTTCGAGTCTGGAGTTTCTTCCATTATTTATTTCTCTCAAAATGTTCTGTTGAACTAATACTGAACTGTATGTTGGGGATAAGTAGATACACCAAGCACCGATCAGAACAAGTTGAAGGCAGAGCACACGCTCGACCCTAATTGGTGGATTGCCGTGTGTTTGACCAGTTTTTATTCACTCATAAATAAAAAGAAACGACTTATTTCACAAAATATAGTTGAGTAAAATGTAAGATATTTGTATATAAAATGTAGTGAAGTTAAAGTAAAAGTCTCCCCAAATGGAAATACTTCAGTAAAGTAGAGATACACAAAATAGCTACTTAAGTACAGTAATTTTATTTTCTTTGTTACTGTCCACCACTTATCCCAGCAACGTTAAGGCTGGGGTCAGCCATGTTACAGCACCCCTGGAGCAAGGAGGGTTAAGCACCTTGCGCAGGGGCCCCAAGAGTGGCGGCTTGGCAACAACAGGGCTTGAATCCCAGACATGCCAATCAGTAATCCAGGGCCTTAACCACTGAGATACCAAATCACACTAAAACAAAGTTTTAAGAAGCCTAAATCAACACACTTTAAAACAATAACGGAAACAATGTTAACCTCCTGGAGTCTTATCCTTTCTTCTTCGTTGTTCATATCAGTTTGAGTGCACACGGAGTCTTTAATGCAAAAGAGGGACAATCTCAAATTCATGTCAGTTATACAAATCCAAGCTTCAAACGAATACAAAATGGTCTCCTACTGCATCCCAGTTCCCCCACTATCCACCATAAAGTGTGTCACTTCCGAAGATAAGACTTAGTGTCCCACATTGTAGTACTGTATGTTGAAATAAATATACCAGAACAATTTCAGGTCGATTTTTCAATCATGGATCCACGGAAACCTTTTTTTTCTTTTGTTTAGCTAATATGACCCACAACTCTGTGCATGGGGCAGCAGGAGTTTTTCGACTGCTTTGCTTCACAGGAGGATTTTAGACAGGTGCATATGAATTGTGAAAACATAAATTAAGGGAAGTGTCATTTATATAGTATTTCTTTCGGCTTCTCCTTTTAGGGGTCGCCACAGCGGATCATCCGCATGTTTGATTTGGCACGTTTTTACGCTGGATGCCCTTCCTAACGCAACCCTCCCGCCGCATCCTAACCACTAGACCACCAGGGAACCATGTCAATTATATAGTATAATCTGTATAAATAATAATGAATTAAAAAAAGATAAAATGCAACCAGGGGTTTATCTGTGGTGACAATGTGAGTAACCTGATGTCTTAGTACACTATATGGACAAAGGTTTGTGGACACCTCACTAGACAAGACAAGATTTATGTGCTTTCTGAACATCCCATTCTACATTTGGTCCCAAGTTGCTCTTATAATAACCTCCACTCTATTTTGGGAAGATGTTCCACTAGATTTTGGAGTTTGCTTGTGGAGATTCGTCATTGCAGGATGCAGAAAAACTAGTTGATGCTTTTTGTGTATCTACATTAGACTACTGTAACACTTTACTGTCTGGATGTTCAAATAAGTGCATAAATAAGCTTCAATAAGTACAGAATGCAGCAGCGAGTCCTTACTATATCTAGAAAATATGACCACATAACCCCTGTTTTAATCAGTCTACACATGCTCCCAGTTAAGTCTTGTAATATTAGTGAACATCTATACCATTATGATCCCTCACGCCTTAGACCAAAAGGTGCAGTCTATTTGTTTGTAGCTATTTCTCTTATCAAGCCCCACATTATGGAACAACCTTCCAATTAATGTTCTGGACTCTGAGTCTCATCGTTCAAGTCAAGGCTGAGAACATATTTAGTCAAGGTTTTTCTTAGATAAAGGAGCAGATCTTGAGGAATCATGTATATAGAGTGTTTAGTGAACTGAGATATTTGTATGCTGTCATCCCCTCTATTTCACACGTTCACTCAGGTTTGTTGACTGTGATGTGGCGGGCCGTCTCTTATCCCAGTGATCCCTCATGTCTGTGTTCCCTTCTGGCTCTCTCTTAGTTATGCTGCCATAGAGAGTTTTGCCAGTCCCCCCAACTGCACAGTGTCTTTACCTTTTATTCAACAATAAGTAGATTTAATAATCCATATCTCTCTCTCACATGTTCTCACCAGTCTTCTCTCTCGGTTGAGTTAAACATGCTCCTGAGGTACCAGTGACCAGTGTTCCTGCTCCTCTCCTCGGATCTGCCAACTTCATCCTGGACGGACTGCCTTCTCTTCAATTGAAGGCCACTCTGTGACACAGGAACTTTAAGGATGGATTTGGACTGTACTTAACGTCAACAGTCTGCAACAATGTCTCTGGACTACCATTTGGATTCGATCATCACTGCACACAACATTGTCTAACTGTAATAAATGGACATTCGGTGCCACCCAGATGAAGATGGGTTCCGTCTCGAGTCAGGTTCTTCTCAAGGTTTCTTCCCTATGTCAACTAGAGGAGTTTTTCTTTGCTACAGCCCGGCTCGCTCATTAGGGAAAACTTACACTTAAAAGTAACAGACTTATGTACTGTTTCTTACTACATTATCTGTGTAAAGCTTTTAAATTTAATTAATGCTCATTCAGATACAAAAGAGTTAGTAAAGTCAGGTAACTGGTGTAGGTGAGGTGAGGAGACCTGTGGTAAAGTCGATTATTCCCCAAGAGTTTTCAGTAGGGTTGTGGTCAGGGCTTTATAGTAGGACACTTAAGGTCTTCCACTCCATCTCATAAACCATATGTTCATGGAGATGGCTTTGCCATATTAGTGCTAAGTGAAGGAAAAATGTCATGCTATCACATCAAAAGATATTGAATAAAATTGTTCATATCTAATTTTGTGGTAGCAGTTTGGGGAAGAACCACATATGGCTGGAAAAATCAGGTGTTCCAATAACAGTGTTGTGCTAGAATACTTTTCGTGCATAATATCAAGGATGCAGCTTCAGAATTCAAACTTATACGCTATGTATATATCAAATAACAAGAAACAAGCCATCAGTCTGTTATAATTTTTATTTTATGTTTTTTTTTCCTTCTACATAGATCAAAAGGTTGTGGTAAACTAGAATTTGCATAAACTCTTACAATTCATTAACATAACAAATGGAAGGGAAAGAGATGCACATCAAGACAACAAACACTATTAAATTGATCATTCCCAACAAGCCTGTACGATTAGTTCCACTCCCCTAGAGCGTGATCCTGATTATAATTGCTGACATATCTATAATTTAGCAAGCTGAATTTCTATTTGAAACAAGTGCAAGAATTTAGTAACATGTTTTTATATGTTACAATAAAAACCCTCATTTACCAGTAAGTAAACATTATTTGTTCAGTAACTCTTTATAGATTGCCTAAAACATAATAGTTCTTTTGGCCGCATAAACCCTATTCATAAAAACATCTGTTAGAGCAGTCAAGATTTTCTCTAATGTATAAAGTAGCATTTTTTCACCTCAGGAATATCATTTCACCCTTAGCATTTCACCTCAGGAATATCATTGAACACATTCAGGTGTGTATATTTATGTATAACATTATTGTTAGTATGTCAGTTTTACTGCTGAAATTGTTATAGATATAAAATGTTCACCCCAATCTTTATCTACCACATACCTGACCTTAAACTTCCTCCATTCATGCAACCATTAACCAATCAGCCGATCATGTGACAGCAGTGCATCAAATGCAAAGCGCTTCTATGACTGGTCGGACAGGAAGTCCACGGTAACTCAAATAACTGCACAAACACGATGAGCAGAAAAGCATCTCAAAATACACAATTTTCATTTCATTTTTTTATTTTTATGCCTGTCAGCAAAGAACAGGAATCTTGAGGTTATGCCCGGAATTGGACAGATGAAGAGCCGAGAGACGGCAACTGGAGAGTTGCATGAATGAGAGCAGGTGTACAGGTTTTGTTCTAAAGTGAATGTTTACTCAACACAGTAACAAACGCAAAATGTTTTGTCTGTATTTTCCACAGAGTTTGACCCATGGGAGTCTAAGGGTCGCTGTTGGGGCAGTTAATCATTTTTAAAGAATTAATAACAGTATGTGTAATTTAAGTAAGTATGGGGTCCACGGTAAATCTAGGGTCTATCCATGGAAATACACTTTGTTATGGAATACCAGGAACTCGCATAAATGCACACCTGAAGACAATTTAGTGCAGCCAAACTATTTAATGTCATGATTTTGAGAGATTTGGAGATGTTAGGAGGAAACCAGTGAACCCAGAGTAAACCCATGTAGAGAGCATGTAGAGAAAATGTAGAGAAAATGTGGAACTGTGACCCTGGAACCTGCTATGCCACCATTTCGCCAAAATAACTGTATACAATTTCCTACTGCTGTAATAAGTTTAGTAAAACAAGTGGACTTAGTTTTTTAATGGTTTTGTTTCTATAACGAATTTCTAGAATAGTTTCCATTCTTATTTCCAAGAGACTGCTTACAGATACCACAAATGATGATCTTCCTGCTGTGTTGTCCAACTGTATACAAATCCACATGCAAACAGCTTTGCTATGACTTCCCTGACCCATGTCTTATAAGTGCACCTTTATTGCTGGTGTAATGGTTGTTCTTTTTGTACTCGTGAAATTGTGCGATAGAAATGCATTTAGATTTTAGACTGTGGATTTCTCAGCACAGGGGAAATGGTGTTGAAAATTCTTCTTTGTAAGCCCTAAACAGGCTTTGCAGATACTCTAGTGGGACCATACGGGTGAACATTTCTTGACCTTTTTTTTTTTTTTTTTTTTTTTTTAAACTAGCGTACGACAGGGTGAAGCCCTTTCTTCAACAACATCAATTTCCAGTTGTAGCAAGTGATTCCGACTAAAATTAGCATGGTTACACTATGGCTTCAGCAGACCTCTTGAACAGCGTGGAGATGTTAATGTTAGGAGGTTAAAAGACAGCAATACCGATCAAACGTCGGCCCCTAATTTAAAGGTACTCCACAGCCCAAGCTGAGGCACTCCAGGTGTTGCCTAATGGATTACCGATTCGGCACTATTCAAGTGTACGAACGCTCGGTTGTTGAGTGCTCTCCATGGACGGCTCTTTTACGAACCTCACATTCGATTTCCAGCTACAAAAGATAACACTTCAAATGAGAAACCTCCAGTGGCAGTGCTGTAGTACTGTATTGCTGTAGCAACAGGAGAAAAAAAAAAAAAAAAAAGAATGCCAGCGATTGCAGATCTGCAGGCCAAAACATGGTGCTCCTGGTCCCAGGAGGAATGTAACAGGACTGGTGTGATATTCTCATTCAGGGGCAAATTGGAACAATAATTTGAGATCAGCGTCAAGGAACGAGGTTCTTGCTAACTCTGCATTCTTCATGAGCGCCGAGGGCTCTAGGGTATCACGGGACCTCATCTCATCGTCAGTGTTCATTGTGAATAACTGAAACTCAGCCAAGAATGCATCAGAGGCTAGCCAGTCAAGTCTTTAACTCTGACTAATGCATTGTGGGTAAACCACAGCAGAGCTCCCAGGCTTTCGGTGCTAACAAGGCGATACATCACATTCGGCATGACACTATTATTTCACTTTTGAAACGGATATTTAGTCGATGTCCGAAATGGCGTTACACGAACAATAACAAGTCTCAACAGTGATCTCTCAAAGGCAGAATGCAAAAAAAAAAGGAAAAAAAAAAGGTGCAGAAGTTACATGGTCACGTTCTTTTTTTTTCTTTTGGTTTCCGCATGATTTAAAGGCAACATCCAAAAGGTTATGCTACAAGAAATCCGATACTCGTTTAATAGTTTTTCAAATTGTTTCTGTGAGAGGCGTAATTTCATAATTGTACTCTTTTCATTTATTGCTCGATACTTTTTTCCCTCCATAATTAAACATCTCCTTACTGCCACAATCCAATTTCTACACGTTTCTAAGATCTAATGACATCCACATTAACACAGACACTCAATGTTAATGTAACACTAGTTTCCAGCTCATGGATCATTAGCTCTGGTGATTAAACATGACAGGTGATTATGTAAAATAGATTCAGATGACACAAAAACAAGAATTCTTCCGCACCCAGAGCACAAACACTCGTTTCCAGTTACATTCAATAATAACTATGTGGAGGATCGTTTAAGACTAAGTAATGAACCTCTGTCAGTTCCAAAATCTGTGCATACATCTGCTTTAAAATGTGTGCGTGCTTTCGTTTTGTGTGTGTGCATGTATATATGTATATGTTTGTGTATATGTATATGTGGCTGTGTTTGTGTAAAACCCCATACAATTTCCAAGCTGTGCCCTGGATATGTTTTGGTGACTTTGCTCGGTTTACTCGCTGATCTCCAGAATGAGGTCATCACCCTCCAGGTTGCTGTCGACTTTGACGTAAACTTTTGCGACAGTGCCGGAAAGCGGCGAGTTCACCACCGTCTCCATCTTCATGGCACTGAGGACGCACAGAGGCTGGCCTTTCTCCACCTTTTGGCCCTCCTTGACCTTGACCTCGACCACTTTGCCTGGCATGGGAGCTCCAACCTGGCCCCGGACGTCCTTCAGAGCCTTGGGGTGGAAGTGCATCTCCTGCAAAGCAAGGGAGTTTCATTTCATAAGGAGAAAGGGTATAAATGCAAGGAGACGTACACTATATTTTTAAAAGTTTGCGCCCTTCTGGTCATAAGTACGGTATGTGCTTTTTTGCACTTCTAATTCCACATTTAGTCCCAATTTGCTCTTATAATTCCCTCCACTCTTCTGGGAAGATGTTCCACTAGATTTTGGAGTGTGCATGTGGAGATTTATGCTCATTCACACAGACTCAAGGGTGTTAGTAAAGTCAGGTTCAATGACACCGTTATCCAGAGCGACTTACATTTATCTCATTTAGGAAGCCCAGGAATAGCAGTTTGACTTGGCTGGGATTAGAACACACAACCTTCAGATCCAAAGTCCAATGCCTCAACCACTAAGCTGCCAATTTAAGAAATATGAAGTAATTTATAATACTGATTAATTACTATGTAACTAAATAATTGCTATAATTTTAAATTATGTAATGGATTTTTGAATGAAATCTGGGCTTTTCCCCTTCATTGTCGCTCTATAGGGAAATAGAGTCAGAGCTAGGGTACGCGAACCTATTACATTGTGGGATTCATGGTCTATAAGGTATTAACTGCTTTTAGACATGACTACAGAATAGCAACGCACTAAACCATGAACTCGAGTCTGTGGTCAAAGATTAGTCGATTAATGAAGCTATTTATACCTTCAAGGCCACGGTGTCTTTGACCAGCACCGATCTCAGCTGACCATTGAGCTCGAAGAAGACCTCTCTCTGACCGGCCTTATTCAGATCCCCCAGTGCCAGAGCTTTAATATGGAGAGTTTTTCCTCGCTCCAGCTCCACCTGGATGAAATATTAAAACAGATCTTAGCATGTGGTGGAAAAGACATAACCAGTGTTGCATGGTGGATATGAAACCGAGCAGCACCTCAAACTCCTCTGCGATCTTTGGCCCGTCCAGGAAGAGGCGAGTGTTGAGGCAGTCGACGGTCCGAAGGTGGTGGTAAACTCCTTAAACTCCTGGAAAACTTTGGGGTACATAGCGGCTGACATCACGTCCTCTGGAGTGATGTCATCGCCATGGGTCTCGCGCAGCTGCTTCTCCAAACTCTTGAAGTCCATTGGAGGGAGGGAAGCACCTGGACGGCCCTCCACACGAGGCAACGTTTTCAACACCTGCACCAGACACCATGCGTTACATGATTACAGGATTAAACGCCAACATTGGCAACTCAAATGTAATAGAGTTTAAAGCTTCCTTTTGAGGAAGTGTAAGCTCTCCACTCCAAGCACTCATGCATAGAGGGCCTATATGTACATATATGTCTGAAGATGAGTACTTATAATCCCCCAGAGCCTGGCACACGTATATTTTACACACACACACACACACACACACACACACACACACACACACACACACACATTACATACATACATATATAAAAAGACAGACAGGCAGACAGATAGTCGATACAGCATGCCCAATAAATTCTTCTTTTCCTCTCCATCTGTGAGGCCAGATAAATCAGCTGTTTAGCACACCTTAAGGACATCCATTTGGGCAGTGTTGGGTTACAAGCATAAATATAACTTCAATATTTGATGTGGATTTTTCTTCGACCTTACTCCTGCTGGAGCAAAAATGCCCTGAAAACATGCTGACGGCTAAAATAAACCACGTCCTCATATATCATATATGGACAAAAGTTTGTGGACACCCAACCATAACAGTTGTGCGTGCTTTTTGAACATCCTATTCCACATTTAGTCCCTATTTGCTGTTATAATAGCCTCCATTCTTCAGAAAAGATGTTTCAGTTCATCACCAAGGAATACAATATTGGAAGACAGAGCTCTATAGAAGGTCATTTAAGATTTTTCACTCCAATTCTTACAAAGCATATATTCATGGAGTTCGCTTAGAGCCAAAAAAAAAAAAAAAAAAAAAACCTTTGCCTTGCTGCAGCAGGTTTGGGTCTCCTAACTAAAGTGAAGGGCAAATTTCATGCTACATCATTCAAACACATCCTGTACAACTGTGTGCCTCAATTTTGTGGTAATAGTTTTGGGAAAAACCACATGTTTCGAAAGGTGAGGTGTCTCAATACTTTTATCCATATAGTGGTCCGTATAGATCTACAGGTGAACACTGAAATAAAATCTAAAATCAGTAACTCAAGAAAGTGAGGGTGGATTTGGATTGTAATTAATCTCAGTCTACCACAGTGGCTCAGGACCACACGTTGCATGCACAGTTCGCAAACCTTAACAATGGAATTGTATTGAATGGACATTCGGTGACACCCAGATGAGGACGGGTCCCCTTTTGAGTCTGGTTGCTCTCAAAGGAGACTTTCACCACTGACTCACTCATTATGGATAAACAATTATGAGCAAAAAAAAAAAAGATAGCCACTAAACTCGCACATTCTTTTATACAACCTTATAACCGCTTTATCTGTGTAAAGCTGCTTTGAGACAATGTCTATGGTTTAAATAATTATAATAATAAAAAAAAGAAAGCTATACAAATCACAATTCTCTGATTTTAATTGCACAATATTTCATTTATAGGCTAAGAATGTAGGGCAATGCAGGAAGCACATATTTGTCATCCATAAAGCATGCTAAGCGGCTGCCCTATTTATTTTAAAACCAGCTCATACGATAAATTAGGCAAACTGTAAAAGGGACACACATTTGTCTGGGAAACAATCGATCTTGCACAAAAGAGGCGGCTTGTAATTGGGGCATGGATGGCAAACGGGAAGGACAAGCTTTTTCTCGACACTTCGTGCTGACTAGCAAAAGAGGCAAGTGATGGCTATAAACAGAACGATTTTATTGAAACCGAGGGGAGAAAAACAGACAAAGATGAATTGACTAAGATAGAGTGATAAAGTCGTCTAAGAAGGGAACAGAAAGAAAAAAAAAAAAAAAAAAAGTAGTTTTTTGGCACATTGATGTGAGTGTGAGTCAGACAGGCCCACTCAGAACAACAATCTATTTCCCTAACTAGATAAAGTGCCTCAACAGAGCAGAAATAAACTTGGCTACCACTTTCTGTTCTGTCTGTACTCATAAAGCTTTATGGATGTCCTAATGATTTAGAGTAATTTGGTAACAATGCCCTGGAAGCATTTTTATAAACGCGAATAATGCATCAAAAAGCGCTGCTGAAGTAGTGTAATTAATTCCTTGGTGAGTTGTAAACACTGAAACATTGCACCGCTCATTATAAAACCACGTACCGTGGTTCATTACTGTCGCGGCTGATGATAATCTTACCACCACTTCTGGTATTTTTTTTTTTATAGATTTATTACAAAAACAGAAATAAACCAAGTCAAGAGTTCAAATGTCATTACTAGGTGCATTGACAATCAGATTTGAAGTTATGAGTAAAACAGCTTAAACCCAAATATACTATACTGACAAATATGAACAAAAGTGTTGGGACACCTGACATCTCCAGCTGTATGCGCTTCTTCCCCAAATTTTTACCTCAAAATTCAAGACACAACTGAATCACATTACCGTATTTTTCGGACTATAAGCCGCTACTTTTTTCCATCGTTTTGAACCCCGTGGCTCAAACAACGAAGCAGCTAATTTATGAATTTTTCCTGGGTTTTTCCCAGTTTCACAAACTTCAAGCCAAAAAACTGAGCGACATAACATTAGACCAATGAAATTTCCGAACGGAAACGGAAAAAACGCACCTCACCTGTGTTCTGAGCTGCACGGCATCGGGAGAAAAAACTTTTTTTTTTTAAACGCACGACGATGCTAAAAGATAAACTCCCCGAGAGAAATAGTTGTGAAAGGAAGGAGGTAGACAGTGTACAATGACTTTCTTGCAGTAATAAACACAAACACACAATAAACACATGCAGTATTTATTGTTTACGCATCATGGCTGCACAGAAAAAAAACAACCTTTCTGCTGAGACCTTGAGAATGTATTGAGCAAAATCCTTGGCATTAATAAGAAACTCCAGCATTATTAAAAGAAAATATTTCTGGAAAGTCGTGTGGACTTTAAAAAGGTCCCCCGGTTCAGCTGTGTTCCGTGTCGGAGGACATCCTGAGTGTCCATCCAGTTTATTTTTCAAAGCTCAAAAAGATATTTGCAGAATATAGTGTGTAAGCAAAAATCCAAGTCAATCTAATCAAATATTATTAGGTGAATAGAGATGTCAAATGTAAACAATATGTATTTGATTTGGAATCACATCACAGTTAGGAAAGGTAGTCCGTGGCAATAAATAGAAAGCTTTTCAATAAATCATGTGCTTGTGAGGGCATGAAATCGGGTGATGTAGCTGAGGCTGGGGAACTGTAGAAGTTGTGTTACTGCAAATTTTGTTTTTCGAATTGCTATCTGTTGTATTTTGGACATAAAAATTATTGTTTTCCAGCAGCAGTGTATTTTTAGATTTACTGATCAGTAAAAAGATCAGAGAGGGGCATTACATTTCATCCCTAATAAGCAAAAATATATAAAAGAAAGAATAATTGGGTGAATAATTAATGACTAACTGCTAATAAAATCAATAATATTGCAATCTAACATCTAGAAATAGACATACATATATGCAAACATTTGATACACACACACACACACACACACACACACACACACACACACACACACACACACACACACACACAATGTTAACAAGCAGATAATCTGATACTTTTAGAAAGCGCCAGCCATCTGCCTAAACCACTTTAAACCCAGAGCCAAGATCAGATTAAAGCACCTAACCGAACACATTAAAACACACTGCGCTGAGGAAACCTATCTGGCACTTAATACACACACAGGGAGCAGCTAATAACTGCATGCCTTTCTTTATAGTTTTGCTGAAGCAACACCCTGGACCACCTCATATTAATCTGACCTGAATGCGATTTTACCAGTTTAATTTCGTTCGTTTAAACCTGTCCTTTTCCTTCATTTTAACGAGTCCCATCAGCGAGATTAAGCACCTGATACGCCTCTAAAGTGAGATGCAGCAGCGATTTAGTTCTTTAGTTTTGTCCAGCACACTCAGGTCCTCCTCTGTTCACTCTGCTAGGGCTGGGCAATAAAATATTTCAATAATATTCTGTAAGGTAAAACCTGACCTAGTGCACAAGGCTGCATGCACAGTCACAGGGAGCACCGACTGTGTGCCAAAAGACATCGCCCTGTCTACATTGTAAGCTGTGCAACTGGTGAGCAAGTGCTAAACCATGTCTGCGATTTCATAATGGACAGGATGCTCCACAATGACAACGCACCCCATCACCAAGCTCTCCTAACCTTCTCTTCGTGCGGACTTTCCCTTCTTCCAGAAGATGAATATCCAACTCAAAGGTCGCCGATTTGACACCATTGTGGAGATCCAGTGCGAATCGCATAAGGTGCTTGACAGGTTTTAGAAAAGAAGAGTTCCAGGACACAGTAGTGTCTGGAACACTGGAAGCGATGTATTGCCGGACTATTTTGAAGGTGATGGTGTGTAAACGTAGATTTAAAAAAGTACTTTCTTGGAAACTAATCCCGAAACTTTTTTGATATCCTTTGGTTTTAAAATAGAGCTTCTACAAGTCTCTGACAAGGTCTTACCTTGGACCTGAATGGCTCAGGGAAGCCTCCATGGGGAATGCCGATGTGTCCCTGCAAGAACTCCACCACCGAAAGAGGGAAGGAGAGCTCGTCGGCCCGCTCTTCTACCTCGGCCCGCGTCAGGGAGTTCTGCACCATGAACTGTGCTAGGTCACCCACGATCTTCGAAGAGGGGGTCACCTGGGGTGAGAAGCACACATGGAGTTATTTTACGCCTCAATGTTTTCAACGCCACAACCACTACGATGCGTTTCATTCTCCGAGTCTCCTTAGCTTTGTTGACGAGGCTGAACGGATATGACTCAGAGTAGATTACATTTATAGCAAGAAGGCAAAGGAAAATGAAATGGAGTGACAGAGACAATGGAGAGGCGTTAATGAAAACCGGTGTCAGTGAGGCGCACAAACGCTATGCTACTTGTTTGCCTGTTCCGCTTGGGCTAGAGAACAGAACAAAACAACACCCTTTAATTAAACCAAAAAAGATAAAAAAGCAGCAAGGTGAGACCAAACATTCAGAGATGCCACCGAGTTCGGAGCGGGAAAAAAAAAAAGCAAATAACGGGGACGTAGATAAAATGTGCAGAGCAGCTTTAATTTCCTTTAAGCTTCCCCATTTGCTCCGTCTCTGTTCTGAAAGCAAAGTGGTGACAGGATCACACCCCTCCTGTGTGATGTTTATGCAGTTTTCTATTTTTATTACAACTGAAAGGATTGCAAGAAGCAAGTGACAGTGAAGTCAGCGTGCAATTAAAACTTGAAGGCAGAGTGGAGCTCTTGGGTCCAGGACTCTTGTGATCTCGCGAATGTACGGCATGAACTGCGGCGAGCCTGAGCGAGGTGTCTGTCAACGCGGTAGGCGATAATTAAGTCGTATTTAACTATAGAGAGGGTGCTGCAGGAAAGTTGTGTTATTTAATTACAGCGTATCTGCGCGTTCAAAGTTCTCATAGAAATCAAACGGCTGCTTGTGACGAAACACTACTTCTGCCCCCAGGTCTCAAAAGAACCCTGATTGTCGGTGTGGCAATCAACCGGAGCGGCTCGCTCGCCCGATTGAAAAGCTCCTGCACTGTAACTGTACTTCACATTTAAACACTGAAGCCTTGCTCGGATGTGAACCACTTACTTTGATGAGGTCTCCCAGCAGTTTGTTGGCCTCCACATAGGCTTTCTTCACCTCCTTAAACTTATTGCCCAGGCCCATGCTGTGAGCCTGAAAGTGCAGGTTGGTATACTGGCCTCCCGGGATCTCGTTCTCGTAGACGTCGGCGTTCCCTGATTTCATGGTGGCTGTGCAGTCAAACGGAGCGTACAGACCACGGGCCACTTCCCAGTACTCACTGTAGTCAAAGACCTTATCCAGAGATATGCCTGAGGGACAGAGTGCATGAGAAAGGCACATACATTTAGGTCGTTTTCACACTTTTCTTCCTCCACCCTCTGGACTGAGTTGAAAGATACTTGATATACCCTTGAGGTGCACCTCCGTGATAAGCAAAGGTCACAAAATCCATACCATTAACATGCACGTGCTTCTCTACACTGTTTAAGAGCTCGAGAACTGCTTTAACAAGTCACTAAATGTACCAAGAGCTTGGAACTGATCCCTGCTTCGTTCTCTTGGGCTTTCTCAAACTAAAACCGCATCATTTTTAGACTCTATCCACGCTCAGCTACATAAAGGTAAAGGGGATTTTTACTTGTCACATGTACCTTACAATAAAATGAAAATCGTTCTCTGCATATCCCAGTGATGTTAGAAAGTTGGGGTCAGGACACAGGGTCAAGAGTGGTAGCTTGGGAATGGGCTTGAAGCTCCAACCTTCCAAACAGTAATCCAGAGCCTTAACTACTAAGCTATCGCTTCCCGTGTAATGCATTTGGTCGATTTTTTATCGTTCCAAGTCTCATCAACGAATAGAAAGTGTTGATACGGTTAGCAGAGGATTTTTTTTTTATTTTTATAAACCTTGAGTACTATAATAACCTTACCATTTGGTAAGCATTGTGAGAAACACGCTGCAATAAAGTGATGTGTAGAACAGTGCAATCGGTCCATGCCCAAAAAAAATTATTTTACCGGTACATAAAAGCAAAGCTGCAATTATGAACCCCTTTCCCAAACAAGCCCAGAATGAGTCCTAAAATCCATTCTGCAGACCAAAAGTGTATCAAACAATGCACTTTTTTTTTTTTTGGCTGCAGTTTAGTTTAAGGGTATGAAGTGACTAATGCACAGTTAAATCTTATTAAAAGCATATACTTAAAGCAGAATTACCACAGTAGCATAAACAAGTGTTAAAGGCCTACGACATTCTTTTTCCCATGCAAGACGCATATAAATACCTTCCCTTGAAATACACCCCAGTGACCAGGCAATGAGCAAACAGTGATCTTAAATTATAAATGCAAGAAGATGCAACAATACAAAGCACATAGGTCTTCAACTGGAGATCCGCGACCTCTAGGGAGTCCGCGGCAGTACAGCAGGGGGTCCGCTATTTAATGCTGAATAACAATTAAAAAATATATAATAATAATAATAGGTAAAAACATCAATTTAAATTCTATTCAACTTGAAGCTGATGTTCATGTAAATGAATAATAGTCCACCTGATTGCAAAAGTGTTTGTTATGATGCAGAAATCTTTTTGAAAGATTTGAAAACATACAGACAATGACGCATGTACAACAACAACCTAGTTCTAATCGTCTTAACATGATATAACTAGTGTAATATGATTTTTTTAATTAATATCAGTGGCTATGTTTGACACATTTTGTATCAGGGGGTCGCCTGCCTCATGTGCCCCATCGCCTAAGGGGTCCTTGACCTGAAAAAACGTTGATCCCCGACAGAGAATCCAGAATGACATGTAACTAGAGGTCAACCGATGTTTTATTCTCTGACCGATGCCAATACGATATTCAGAAATCAAGGTAGCCGATAGCCAATATTCAATATTCAATATTCAGCATGATGGTGATTTTTTGGCCGATACGTTGAAAAGATTTTCTTTCCCCTTCACCTCATTAAATTTGAAAGTTAATTAAACAATAGGATGTGATACAGAAAATTGCTTAAATCAAACATTTATCGAACAACAGAAGCATCTCAATCAGTGCACTTGTTCGGAGGTTTTAATCCCCGTGCCAAAATGTAATTCTCGTTCTCGCTCCAAAATTCACTCATTTTTTCTCCACGTTATTTTCCTTCTCTCTCCAAAATTCACTTCTCCATATTTTCTCATTTCTCTCTTTCCAAAAGTTACTAATTCTCTCTCTCTCTCTCTCTTTCCAAATGAATGTTATTCTCTTTCTTTCTCCAAATGTTCTCATTCTCTCTCCAAATGAATGTTATTCTCATTCTCTTCCCAAAAGTAGCATCATATTTAGCCAAAGAAATACATAAGGGGAGAATAATTACTGGATTATTAAAAATTATTGCTGGATTTCGAAGAACACTTTCATAGTGGCCTGTATCGTGTACATGTGCAGTTCTCCTGAGTATACGAATAACCCAAATTCTCCAGCAGCAAACTTAATGATATTCGATTACATAACACATAATCCCATTCATTCATCTTCCATAATCGCCTTCATGGTGGATTCAGAGATTATCCTGGGAATGCTCGATGTGAGGCGGGAATACACCCATCCACCCGGACTCGAGGCATGAACGCATCACGCTGCACATTCACTCGAATCTACAGCAATTTTACCTAACTGAGCTTTTTTTTTCTTGGGGAAAACAATTAGAACGCAGGGGACATGGCAAAAACATGAAACGCACTCAAGCTCTGGAAGAAATAAGGATCTGTCAGACAATCTCAGTACACAAATTTCTAATCTAGATCCTGTGCTAGACTACAGTACAATTTACTGTAAGTGTGTATTATGGAAGGGATAATCAGTGATTGTACATATTTCCCAGACTAGGGAGGGTATGATTTACCACTTTCCAATGGTGCATCAGCATAAAAGTTAACAATGAGATGCGTTAATTTAAAAACAATGTATACAATGTTGCCATTTTGCATTGGTAAAAAAAAAGCTCTATTTCTATATAATTATTAGTAGATGCGCTATACTTTTACTATATAGGAAGTGCCCAATAATTGTGGCCAATATTTTATATGTAGATTGATTTCTACTCGCTAAACAGTTTCTCAAGCGCATTTATCACAACACGTATTTATAGTACGTATCCTGAGAGTCAAATGGACTAGAGATTAACATGGTAGAGGTAGAGCTGCGAACAGGACAAGAACATCTGGTTTTATGTAATCAATTTTTTTTATTTTTTTTTTTTTTGCACGCCAAAGGCCTGTGTGTAAATGTATGAACCAAAGAAATAAAAAGTGAACTATCTGCAGCGTATCCAATTGTGTAGCATCTTATTTCCACTGCAACATATTGAATCAAATCTCATTATGATTTGGATCAAAACAAAATTAAAATGACATTTATTATTACATAATTCATTACATGCTTTACAGTAAGTCAAGGTCAGAATACAAAGAAATATTATTCTAAATTATTTATCTTGCAAATCAGATCACTACGGAAGGAGTGGAAACTTTGGACCAGCGCGGAAAGCTAACTCCACTCCTGAACATTCAAAACACTACCCCAGTGAGATCTCAGAGGACATGCCAGGCACCCTGAAGCTGGAGAACAGAGTCTCGAGAAAGACTGAAGAAAGACTTTGAGCTAGCGCCTGCGAAATCTACAAAGCAAATAGCTGCACGTGATTAATATTTCATTATTAATAATCAAAAGAAGTTGTCTACTTTACTGGCTGTGACTGCTAATCAAACACACAGCACCAAAACCTACTGGAGTGTTTAATCAGTAGAGCGAGTGTGTGAGGCACGAGGTGGGGGAGCGAGGCAGGGGGAAAAAAATGGATGACAGGGGCATAGATTGCTTCCTGCCTCTCACAGTGCCATCACTTATCAGCAGCAGCCAATTAATCAATCATCGAGACGCTTCACTCGCAACAGTTTACATGCACATTTAACCCACTCACCCTCCCTAATTACCCAGCACTGTGATCAGCACAATCGCACTCCAACACACACCCCGAGTCTCAAACAATCACACACACACCCAACGCTCCCCCATACGCTGGCAAATGACAGCAAACACGCAGACACTCTGCTGAACTCCTTTAATTCGATCGATTTTCCATGCTCACTTCGACACGTCCTTTCCAGCACCACGGAAGTCCACGTGGTGCACGTTTCAGAGACACCGAAGTCGGCATGACGGGTTCCATCATTTCCCACTTTTTACCAATCATAAATTAGTGTCATGTCCAGTAGAGAGCGAGAGACAGCGGACAGACCGAAATAATGGAGAGATAGATAGCAAGAGAATGATGGAGATATGAGATAAACTGAAAGGTCAGATAGTCTAATGAAGTGAAAGAAAAGCAACATGGGCAGACAGTGTATATGACATGATGTCAGTGATACGAATGGTGGTGCAATTTTTAAATTGGATTAGCAGGAGATTTGGTTTATTGTTACTATAGCAACCGCTCATTCACAGAAGCTTAAATGGTAAATGAGGCATATAATCTAATTTAATGTCTTATTTAACAAAGACAATAATGATTGATTGTGATGATGATTGATTGCTAACGATGGTCATGAAGATAATTGCTGATTGATTGATGGTGGTGGTGATGGTAATCGTGATGATGGATTAAAATTGATCTGACTGATGGTGGTGAAGGTGATGGTATCTGACAAATGGTGGTGATGGTATCTGTTCGATGGTAGTGATAGTGATAGTATCTGACTGATGGTGGTGAAATTGATGGTTATCTGAATGATGGTGGTGATAGTGATGGTATATGACTGATAGTAGTCATGGTGACTAATGATAGTGACTGATTGATGGTGGTTATGGTGATAATGATAGCGTTCTCAGGTTACTTGGCACAATGACAAAAGAGAATACAGGTTCGGCTAGTGAGGGGACGACTGTTTATAACTGCTATAACAACTGATAACCAAACTGTAATCATTAGTAAATTGCTGTGGTAGAAAAAGAACACATGCTACTCCCTCACTAATTATTTTCCTATACCATTTCAATGCCTGAAATGTTTTAATCTTGCCTTCGTTTCACAGCCCAGCAAAGTGAATAGATTATCTGAAGGTTTAAAAGTTTTCTGGAATGTCAGACGATCTGTGCATAAAAAAAAAAAGATAGAAAGAATTAAATCATCACTAAATTCTCAATATGAATGCACATCAGAGAGAATAAAAAAAAAAAGAGTGAGAGAGAGAGAGAGAGAGAGAGAGAGAGAGAGAGAGAGAGAGAAAGAAAGAGAGAGAGAGGTTGTGTGGGTTGTTCTATGCATGAATGCACACATTTCTGTTTTTGCAACATGGCTTCCAGTCCCTTGACTCCTCCCATCAGAACCATCAGCAGACACCGTGTTTGTCTACTCTACCGTTTTACCACTGAGGTTCTCACTATAGGAAACACACCGATCTGCAGCACTCAGTCAATGTCTGAACAGCTCCATCTGCACAGTCATTAGGTAAACATTACAGTCAGACGGTTCACAGGGGTCTTCAATCATTCCTTCATGTTATTGTATTTTATACATTTTTTTTTTATTGATGCCAGCTTTCATCCCAATACTAGTAAAAGTAAGGAGACGGTATCAAATGCACAGAAAACTACTTATATAATTATACACAAATGTCAAGTGGCTGCACTGGTTGGTGCACCAAAAACAAAAATCTTTATATTTAAGTTTCATGCATAAATTAGACAATTCATTTTTGTTTTTTTCCTTTTCTTTAAACATCTGGTTCTGGTCATCTTGTGCTTATGGTAGCCTCAGATTCCTTCTCCAAGTGCAGTAGAAGCCTCTTCTGTTCTCATCTGCCCCATGGATTTATATTTTAATGCGTTCTGAGATGCTTTTCTGCTCACCACCGTTGTAAAGAGTGCTTTATTTGAGTTAGAGCAGCCTTCGTTTTCGCTCCAATTGGTCCGTTTTCCACTGACCCACGTTTTCCATGCAGGGTGGGGGGTTCAGACGGTCAGAAATTCAACCGGAGCAGGATTAAGATAAGGTTTGTTAGAAACTAAATGTTAAAGCATTCCTATGAGTAATATTGGGACATCTTTTTACATTCGTGTCCTTATGGATAAATTTTTCCCAGGTGCATTATTTGCACTTAGTGCCCAGATGAAGAGCATTTGTAAAGTAAAGCGGAATGATGAATCAAGAATTCATCAGAACTGCACAATTCCTTTGCTGTTAAGAACATCAGAAAATGAACATTATATTACAGGTGTCTTCCATAATTACATTACTGAGCTCCATTTTCTTTTTTTTTTTTTTAACAAATTGTGGATTGTTTTTTTTGCATCATTCTGCCTGTTGTGCATCAAAAACTCAGGACAGTCGTTTCTTAAATATTCAAACCAGCCAGTCTGGCATCAGCAACCATTAGAAATCTGCTACCAGGACCCTGAAAAACTTACATCATAAATAGCTACGGGAAAGGGTTTGATGCGCAACTAAACAAAAGACATCTTGCACATTTATGTATGTTTCTCTATATCTATTCGTATACAGTATATTTACACATATGTCAATGTGCAGCTTGTATAGCAGTGTATATAAGTCAAAATTACTGGCAACAAAAGTGAGTACACCCTGAGGGAACATGTCACAACTGTGTCCAAAGTATCTGTAATTTGTGTGAGCAAAATTGTTATGCAGCTCTGCCTTAATCCTCCTGGGCCTGGAATTCACCAGAGCTGCACAGGTTGTTGCTGGGATCCTTTTTCACTCCTCCATAATGACATCACAGAGCTGCTGGATGTTAGACACATTGCGATTCTCCATCTGTCGTTTGAGAATGCCCCACAGGTGCTCAGTAGGGTTCAGGTCTGGAGACATACTTGGCCACTCCATCAGCTTTACCTTAAGCTTCCTCAGCAGGCAGTCATCATTTTGGCAGTGTGTTTCTGGTGTCGTTATTATTTTGAAAATCTGCCGTTTGGCCCAGGGAGGGCATCATGTTCTGCTTCAGAATGTCACAGTACGTTAGAATCCATGTTTTCCTTAATAAACTGCAGCTCCCCAGTACCACTCATGCAGCCCCAGACCATAATGCTACCACCACCATGCTTGACTGTAGGCAAGACAAAATTTTCTTGGTACTTCTCACCACACATCCTGTACACCATCTGAGCCAAACAAGTTTATCTCATCAGAAAACAGGACATGGTTCCAGTAATTAATGCTCTTGGACAGGTTGTCTCCAGCAAACTGTTTGCATGTAGCAGTGTGTGGCGTACGGTCCGAGCACTGACAAGCGGACTTTCCGCTTCTGCGACCTCTAAAGAAATACTGCAGCACTCATGGGTCTGTTTATTGAAGCAGCTTCTGCACCTGATGCACAGCACAAGGACTCAACCTTTTTTGATAGACCCTTGCGAGGCCTGTTCCGAGTGGAACCCGTCTTGGAAAACCTCTGTATGACCCCGACCATTGTACTGTAACTCAGTTTCAGGGTGTTGATCTTATAGCCTTGGCCATCTTTGTGGAGAGCAACAATTCTAATTATCAAATCCTGAGTTCTTTGCCATAAGGTGCCATGTTGAACATCCAGTGGTCAGTATGAGAGAATTGGACTCAAAGCACCAAATTTTAACTGCTCTAATAAAAGATACACAAATATGTATGGTCCTGTAAAGCAGACAAAAACATGAACATGATGAATAGGACATGAGGCTTACACGACTCACAGCTGTTATCACTGAGGGTGTACTCACTTTTGTTGCCAGCTATTTTGACAATAATGGCTGTATGTCGAGTTATTTTCAGAGGACAGTAAATCTAAACATCTTCCCAGAAGAGTGGAGGTTAGTATAAGAGCAAATGGGGACTAAATGCGGAGATGTTCAAAAAGCACATACTCAGGTTTTTGGAGTGACTTAAGACTTGTTTCCCTCATACGCTTCCATTTCATTGGTTCCAACACGACGTGGCACGCACACACCCTGTGAGTGAATGTTGTTTGTTTTTTGTTCTCCAGGAGGGATTTTTGTGACCTTACATGTTATTCAGCCAACAAACTTTCATAACCGTTAATTAGGTATATTTTCTCTTTTTCTCTCAGAAAGCCACTGCATGTGTTTACAGCGATTTGCAGGTTTTTATTGTGAGAATCTGATTTCAGGTTTCGGACCAAGTTTGCGTCAAAGTGTAATAGTAATAATCTGGTCGGGCCGAACAATCCCAGGTGGGTTCCTTATTCTCATTATTAACTGAAGCTCTTGTTCTGTATCAGCATGATTTTATGCACTGCCTCATGAACAGGATAATTGGCTGAATAATGTACAGGTGAATCGGTGTTAGACAAAGTGGTCCTACAAGTAATACAGTAAAAGGCTACAGGAAGAACCACTTGTACTCCACAAAGCACCAGATAATCAATGTTCAGGTGCTTCCTGTGAAGGATCGAAACAACCCGAAGCAAATGTTTGCAAACTACTGTGCCATCAAAAACCAGCTTACGGCGTGAAGGAAGATTTATTAGATTTACCATTCCTTGCTGGGGTTATTATGCTGCTCCTGTACAGTAGGGTAAAATGCATTGACTGGGCTTTTAACTGTATTACACACTGTCAATGTCATGCAGGTTAAACCTGCTTACTGAACAGCATAGGAATGTTTCTTGCGAGTGATTTCTTACTCCTGGCTGAGCTGCACATGGGAGAATTCCTAACAGCGCATGAAAGTCCTCCATCTGGAACGCGAAGCTGCTGATGGATTCTGTACCGAGACTGTCAAAGTGACAGAGCCGATCGCAACATTCGCTCATAAAAACTCCTGACTTAGTCGTCATCTCCAAAAACCGAAACCTGAAAAACGAGGCCACATTAAAGAACATGTTGGCGATAGACAAAATGGAATCGACAAAGCAGCGATTGCCTCCTCATCGTGACGAGCGCCGACGTGATTCTTCCTGCCAATGTCACACACCCACGACATGCTGCTGAGGAAAAAACAGGTCTGGATTCAGGGACTTTCTGGGTAGGATTTTTAATTTAATAACAGGGAAGAAGAGAAGAGAAGAGAAGAGAAGAGAAGAGAAGAGAAGAGAAGAGGAAAGAAAAGGAGACGAGAAGAAAGAAAAGGAGGAGAGAAATGAGAAGAGAGGTAAGGCAGAGAGAAGTTAGGGCAAAGAAGAGAGAAAAAGGAGAGAAGAGAAGAGAAAAGAAAAGAAGAGGAGAGGAAAGGAGATAGAGGTAGGGAAAAGAAAAGAAAAGAGAGAAGAGAAGAGGAAACAAAAAACAAAAGGAAAGGAAATAGAGGAGAGAAAAGACTGAAGAGGAAAGAGAGGAAAGAAACAAATGAAAAAGGAGGAACAAAGTGGATCATAATTTTTTCCGATTTGTGAGAGTAACTGAAATGATTCACTCATTGTTTTCTCCTAAAAAACAATCAGAATCAATATAATTATATTTCAATAAATAAAACTGATTATATTAAAAAATGTTTTTATATAGAAACGAAGCACTTTCCTCAAGCTCTTTTCCCCCCTAAAATGCTCAGGAAGCTACGAAAATATCCGAGGAAGAGCTCGAAACCTTCATCGCCATAGAGTATGCAAAGGAGCCATGAATATGCAAACATTTCCTCGATCCACTGCAAACACCCACTGCTCTCTTACGAAAAAGTCAAGAGGCCATCTGAGAAAATGCAGAACCATCTGTCCACCGATATCGCTGACGTATCAGGATGGATGGGAAAAAGTTTAGGTTTTAAGGTACTGCTACTGCAAAACAGGACTCAATTGTCTTTCTCAGAAAGTCTCGATTGTGATATTGTGATTTACTATGGAAGGATATTCCGGACAATTTTTCGAAAAGGAATTGCAAATTGTATTTGTTGCCTTTTCTATATGTGGCCACCTAAATTGTGATGTAATCCAAAAGCAATTGTGAATCCTGCATTGGCGTTCGAGTTTTTGCGAACGCACAGTGACTGCTACATTTCAAACAGAAAAGTGATAGCAATATTAATTACCACGTTTGCTTTGTCGCTTTGCATGTAGCCTACCAAAAAAACAAATAGCAATTCCTTTTGTATTTGAATTTCCGATCCCTTGTGCAGTAAGCTGTCAATCAAGTGTCAGGGGTGGGACTATATTATTGGGCATGTTTGTATTGGGAAGTGACGTCACTCACAGTCGACGGCCAGAAGGGGAAATGCCCTTAAGACAATTTTGGTATTTTTTGAACAATTGAGGTAGTCGGTGAAATTGTGGAGGACATTCTGATGCTCACACAAGCAAGTTGATAACAGTTCATACTCTACTGATGACATCTAAATCAGAATCCATTTAGTTGTGGGAAGAACCGCAACATCAGTAAAGTTTCTCCACCTCAGTGAAGTGGCAAACAAAAAACTAAAGGACCAAGACGTCCTTTAATGGACATGCCACTAGAAATGATACTACATGATGTGGTTACTGAAAAAGTGTTGAACAGTGAAACAAAGCTGGAGACTGGAATACTGGAGACTCCTTATATAAAGGCTACTTGAACATCTCCAGATCTAAGATTCTACCATCTACTCCATTCATTATATCTAAAATCAGATTTTTGTCCTAATTTGCAAAAAAAAAAAACATGAATTTGATTTAATCTATGCAGCTTGTTTTCTAACATCACAAACTTGGATATCATACAATTGTGTACCCTATATGGACAAAAGTTGGTGGACACCTGCAAGATTTAGGTGCTTTTTGAACATCGAATCACACATTTTGTCCCCATTTGCTGTTATAATAATCTCCACTCTTCTGGGAAGATGTTCCACTGGATTTTGGAGATTTGTTCGATTTCATTCAGTCGAGGGTGTGAGTAAAGTCAGGTACTGATGGAGGTGAGGAGGCCTGAACTGCAGTGAGTGTTCCAATCCATCCTAAAGGTGACTCGGAATTACGAGAAAAAAAAAAACACATCGCTAGTGATTTCAAGTTAATTCATAATTGTGGGATAATTATGAAATATTCACTTGCAGTCGTAAGCTACTAAGAAGTCACAATTGTGATCTTTCTCGCACTCATTTTTAAATAAATCACAATTGTGGGACATTGTGCATTTTTTTTGTATGCAATGATTTTCTCTCATTTTGAATTTGTTGACTGGAAAATACATGTAAAAACATGTAAAGCAGATCTTCATGAAGCTGGTTTTGGGTCTCTAGTTCAAGTCAAGGGAAGATTTCATGCCGACATTCAAAGACCCTATACACCTGCGTGCCTCCAACTTTGTGGGAACAGTTTCGTGAAGAATCACATATCCCAAAAAAAAGCATTTAAAAAGGTCAAGTTTGACATGAAAATTATGAAGTAGGATCTCAAATAGTTTGGTTGACAATCCAGTGACCGAAAAGGCTCCAGAACTGGTAACACTCTTGTCCAATCCCTGGCACATCTCGTGCACGTGCACACACACACACACACACACAAACACACACACAGGCAAGATGCCAAGCTCATAAGATGAAGGTTAAGCACCAGCGGTTGCTGTAATGTCACAATTAAGGAAAGGTCATCAGGTCACTCAGCACATCTAAATGATGCCCAGTAAATTCTGACCCCTCTTGCTGGCCTTTTCTCGCTCTCACCCCTACGCAGTCACTTTTTCTCCTCACTCGTTTTCTCTCACCCCTACGCACTCGTTCTTTCCCCGAGCTCCTGTGCACTGCACGTTGCTCCTTTTATTAGCCAGGCTTGTCTGTCGTGTTTCTGTTCGTGAGCGAGTTCTGTAATGGCTGACGTTCTTCAACCCGACTTACCCTCAGAGAGGTGCAGAATGCGAACATGGGGAAGTGCAGAAAAGAAAAAAAAAAAGAAAAAAAAACAGCTGCATAAATTAAACAGCCACAAGTGCATGTGGTTATAAAAATGGGATTACTGGAGTGTGCGTGGTTATTTGGATTGCGCCACTTGGGCTGATGGGGGTGCTTCGAAAAAGCGTCATTAATGCAGGGGCAAGTGCGCTTCTGTAAAATACAAAGAGGATTCAAAAATTGAAAAAAATAAAAAAAGGCATATTGGCTGCCTCTTGATTTTGCCCTGGCTCAAGAGTGCACCATGTTGTGATTAGAAAAAACAAGGCACAGATGCAAACAACAAAGTGACCAATTAGGGCCAAAAAATGTATTAGTGAAAAGTGTGTGCGAATTTTTTTTTTTTACTTAATCGGGATTTCTGGCATTGAGGATTATGATGGTCTCAAATTTGCATTGTGTTCACTACAAAAAAAAAACGGTCTAAAACATACATTTAAATAATTTTTTTTCCGCTATGTAAAGTGGGGTTGTGTAATCTTTAAACCTGCCTGTTTTGGGGTTAAAAAAAAAAAAAAAAAATACACAAAATGCAATCTCTCACTTGCAACCAATTAATTCTTTTGAGTTTTTTTTTTTTTTTTTAATTGGAGGATGGAGTTCATTTCTGGTCCACACAAAAAACTATAAAAATGTGTAAATAATATCGATGGTAACGTTCACATTGGTGCATCGGCATTAAAGCAAAAAATGTGATGCATTGATTAAATAAATGTGTATCAAACAAGTTACGATTCATGCGTTTTCATTTTTTTTATATATATATTTACATCTGTAAAAAACTACTTATTTATATATTTATTAGTAGATGCACATTACTTATATTATCTAGAAAGTGACCAATAATTTGTGACCAATATTTTATATGTTAATTGATTTCTCCTCGCTAAACTGTTTCTCTGCGCGTTCTCTCAGCACCGCTGCTGCTACGTGAACATGACGCATCACAACACAGGCCGAGGCGTGTCCTGAGACTCACATAGAATACAGATTAACATGGCAGAGGTAGAGCTGCATCTTCCTGTAGACAGAACAGGACTTTGAACTACCAAGGTGTGTTTGTGAAGGGGCCATGCGTTAGAAGTCAGAAGGCACTTAATTAAACTGACGATTTTCTGTCTGTCTGAACCAAAGAAATAAAAGTAAACTATCTGTACCTTAGTGAATTGCTTAGAACATTTTTTTCCATTGAATCGCATTGTGTTGAATCAAATCTAAAACTGATCACACTGCATAGTAATAGGGACAAATCGGATCGCCCTGCATCGGTAGCTGCTTCATATGTATCTTTAAATGTATCATATCGTTGCCCATGCATCGAGATGTGAAGCGCATCGGCCTCAGAGCCCAAAATACCGTATTTTCCACTGTATTCATGATGCTGCTTTTCCGGAAGTTTCTCAACGGTATTTGGAAATGCTGTCAGCAGGTCTTGTGATCAGTATGATCAGTAGGTCTCACCTGTGTTGTGTTTGTTGCCCTTGGTGCAGGCGACGATGGCACCCATGCTGGGCTGGGAGGTCATGCCAGCCATGGAGTCCACTGCGACGTCCACGATGTCCGCTCCGGCTTCAGCACACGCCAACATGGCGGCCACGCCGGCACCGGCCGTGTCATGAGTGTGCACGTGAATGGGCATGTCAGGAAAACGATCCCTCAGGGCTCCGATCAGCAAGCGGCTAGCTTCTGGTTTCAGCAACCCAGCCATGTCCTGGAGCGAATTAAAAAGAGTGAAGAGATTGTGTGGTGTGTGTCTGTGCGTTTATTAACTTTCACAACCACCATCATCCTCAAGATCTTGTACCTTGATGCAAAGTATGTGTGTGCCAGCCTTCACGAGCTCGTCAGCCAGCTTCACATAGTAATCCAGGGAGTATTTCTGCCGCATGGGGTCAGAGACGTCACCCGTGTACGAGATGGCTGCTTCTACCACCCCTCCCGCTGCTCCAGCTGCCTCCATTCCCAGCAGCATGTTGGGCAGGTAGTTCAGAGAGTCAAAGACACGGAAGATGTCCATGCCGTTTTCCTTGGCCACCTCGCAGAACCTTTAACAACATCACATTACAAAACATTCAAGTTTCTATAGAGTTGCTTTGCTTAAGAATGTAATCTTTTTTTAATTACACGAGTTGGTTTTCCATTTAAAACTGATCGATTAGGCACATTTACAGTGCATTCAGATCTTTAAATCATAGTTCTTTAACTGAAGGTCCACGGTGGTACTGCAGGGGGTCTGCTAAATAATGCTGAATCACAAATAATATTTTGTTAAAGATAAATGAATAAACTTGGGTAAAAACATCAAAGATAAAATATTTAATAAAAAAAACATTATAATAATTACATTAAAGTTCTATTAAAAATTAAAGCTGAAATTCATGTAAATGTTTAATAGTACACCTGATAGTAAATGGAAAATGTACGATACTGCAAATCTAGTCAAATAAAAGACAACCGTCAACTACTTAAGCTGTGATTTGAATTGCAAAACATGTTTATGATGCGGAGATCTTTTTAAAAAAATTGGAAAATGTATGAAAATATACAATGATGCATGTTTAACAACAACACCACAGTTCTAATTGTCTTAACATAATATAACTAGTGTAATACGATTGGTTTCTATCGATATAATTAGCTGTGTTTTACACATTTTGTATCAGGGGGTCCCTGCCCTATGTGTCTACCGCCTACAGAGGTCCTCAACCCGAAAAACGTCGTTTGTTTGGTGGTTTAGCTTTATTTCTCATACATACTTTAAACAAACAAAAAAAAATTTGATAGGGTCCCAAAGTTAAAATGTCTCAAAAACGGTAGATATATCTGTGAAAGCAGAGGTCCACGAATGGCATTTCAAACCACCTGGTGCTATAGTAAAGTGTACGCTTCCAAATACACTCTTCTTATATCTCGCACATTGTACTGTATAACATTATACAAAATGTATACTGGTTGGCTTTTTTTTTTGTCTATTTTGTGCATCTGTCCTGCTTTTGTCTTGCACATAAGACATTAATGTGGCTGGGACAGCTTACAATTAGTCATTAGCTCTGTGCTCTGTAATGTAGCTCCATGTTGTGTGATGTAGCTTTATATTGTTTTAAGTAGCACAAGGGTCTTGGGGAAACATTTCATTTCATTGTGTACTGCACCAGCTATATATAATTAATCCCTTCTGTCACTCTTTGAAATAATCAGTCCAATTTAGCACTTACAACTCACTTCCTCTGACTCCGCCTTCCTACACAATCCAGCACTCAACCACGGCTTCGCTTCCACAATATGATCTCCAAGTGCTGTAGAAATCGTTAAAACCGCCGGTGCATGAACTACACATAGCTGATGCTAAATGAAACAATAGATAACTACAAGGAGATTCCAGGAAGTTTCAAGACTAATAGTGTAACTGGTGCTATTCTGACCAGGAGCATTACAATTTCGACACAGACAGCAAGTTAGAGCAAACGTGAAGTTTTAACCTGACATGCGTTTGACATACGGCGATGCTGCAACGAGTCGTTTCGAAGCGTTTTGAGCGGCTTCAAGAGCGGAAGAACATCACTGGAAGATGACGAGAGATCAGGAAGACCTTCAACGAGCTCAACCCCCGAAAATGTCGAAACCGTCCGGCAACTTGCATGATGATCTTCAGAGAACAATTCATATGGTCGCACTTCTGCATCCACCTCACTTGCCAGATTTGGCTCCTACGGACATCACCCTTTTCCTTAAGATAAAGATCCAGATCAGAGGTCAGCACCATTACGGAGATCCAGGGCTTTGACGGGCTTCAAAAAGAGGATTTCCAGGAAACATTCCAGAAGTGGCAGGAGTGGCTTTTATTGTCATTTCTACTATACACAGTGGTACACAGTAAAAACGAGACAACGTTCATCCAGAACCCTGGCGCTACACTAAACAAAATAGAGCTACAACACATAACATAAAGCTACAACAACAAAGCTACAATGCTGGAATGCTGGGAGTGCTGCATTGCTGTGCAAGGGGACTATTTTGAATGTGAAAGTGTGTAAATGTATATAAATGAATTTTCTTGTAAACAGAGCAAATCCCGAAACTTTTTGATACCACCTTATATTATAGATATAAATATAAAAGAATATATTGTTGGGAAGTGGTGGCTCAGTGGGTTAATGCTCTGGGTTATTCATTGGTTTAAGCCCTAGTATCGCCAAGCTGCCACTGTTCGGCCCTTAACAAAGACCCTTTACCATCTATGCTCCAAGGGGAATTTATCATGGAATCCTACCATCACTTGGATATGTGAAGAAAGAATTTCATGTACATGTGACAAGTAAAAATTTTTTTTCTCCACACAAACACCATTTACTCTTAAGCCAGCAGTTGGATCAGTTTGTGCTCGCTGCTACAGTTTAGGATCTTAGAACTCCAGCAAATAAATAAATAAAAATAAACAAAAAAGAAAAAATAAGTAAAAAAAAAAAAAGTTCAGAAAAAAGAACCCCAAAAAATTCACACCATGGTTGGTTTACTTGCTGCATTCGAATCAGGGTTGCATCACTTTCTCATCTCAATGGAACCAAGTCAAGAGCAAGTGCTCTTAAATATTCTGGTTTGAATGGCAACGGACTAAATGTGAATGCATTTTATATGACGTGGATTTCAGATGTGTATGTAGACTACTAACTTGTAGACTGCATTGTCTGGGTAGTTTGTATATCCAACAGCATTGGCTCCTCTCAGAAGCATCTGGAAAGGCACATTGGGGATCAGAGACCTCAGCTCTTGCAAGCGCTTCCACGGACACTCGCATAAAAAGCGCATTGCGACATCAAAAGTAGCACCTAAAAAAAAGAAAGAAAATTAGTATAGCTATTTTTTTTCTTTCATGAAATACCACATCTCTATTGCTATTGCCCTATTTCTGTCCCTGCCTTTTCCGCCTGCTGTCACCTTGGGAACACAGGAATACATAGCAACACTAAGTCTAGTGTGAAAGCACAAATATGCAAGAGTTTGAGTATCCACTGCTTTTATATATCCATAAACGATGACATTTTTTATTAATAACCTGAAGGAATGAACCAAACAGACCAACCCCACAAACTACATAAGGTAGCTTGCAAGAATCCTCCGTTTCCAACCTTCCCTTTGGTCATCGCATGATCTCAAACTAATATGTCTGCTATGAATATTTTATTTAAATGTAAATAATTAAGTTGAGATTAAGAGCACTTCTTCATGCCCTACGGAGGAGCCACTTATGTAGAAATGGCTTTATCAATAATGCAGAGATATGTTTAAAGGGAAGAGTAGAAACTGCAATAAACCAAAAAAAAAAAGAGCAATTGGAAATCATTTCAATTAATTTCACATCGATACTAAACTACGGACACATTTGTAATACGAATCTTCATTATGACTTGCTGTATGACACGGTATGCACTGGTCATAACACTTCATAACATCTAACCGTGGTTTCCAAAGTGAAATATAAGGAGATACTGGAAACATACAAGAACTGGACAGTGAATGGGTGGAAGAAAGTTCTGTGGACAGTCCAATTGTGACATTTTTGGCTCTAACAGAGGAATTTATGAAAGATGGAGAACAGGAGAGAAGATGTTATCAGACTGCCTCACCGCCACAGTCAAACATGGAGGTGGAATCTTAATGGTTTGGGGTTGTGTTGGGGCAGGAAAGGTTGAAGACTTATTCTGGGTGAAAGAAACCAACATGGCTACCATTCCATACTTCAACACCATGCAATTTGGTCTGGGCTGCAGCTAATTACAATAAACTCCACTGCACAACAAAACAATGACCTGAAGCATACATCCAAGCTTAAAAAGAAAGACACACACACACACAGTATCTCAAAAAAAGTTCACATTTCAGCAACCATTGTTGTATATGTTGAGCAATTTTTTAGAGGACAGTAAATCTGTACTGCTATACAAGCTGCACATTGGCTTTTCAAAATATATCCAAGTTACATTTCTATAGTGTTGTTCTTTAAGAAATACAAACGTGGGTGCTGAAATGTGAGGGGTCTACTCACTGTCGTGAGATACTCTATATACACACAAATTAAAAAAAAAAAAAAAAAAAAATTATATATATATATATATATATATATATATATATATATATATATATATATATATATATATATATATATATATATATATTTATTTTAATAAAAATATAATAATAATGCATACAATTTCATTATCATCATTTAGAAAAAATCAGAGAGAAAAATCAGAAATGGCGCACCTCCCCAGTTTTCCACGCTGAAGAGGTTGCTGAAGTTGTGAGCCACGAAAGGTGCGACCTTTTTGAGATCATGAGTGCGCACCCGAGTGGCCAGGAGAGACTGGTGGGCATCTCTGAAGGTCGTGTCCATCAACAGCAGACCCTTGTGGTCACGCACTGCCTTGGCAAAGCCTTCGGGGCCTTCTTTCAGCAACACATCTCTGAAACCCATTGGCGGTGGTCCTAACAATGCACACACACACACAGTAAATCAATACTACAAACATTATCAGGACCACCAGACACTATAGAACCACAAAAAAAGAATCACCATTTTAATAGCACCATTATTCACATGCATTCTGTACATATTGTACTGAACAGTGTCTTAGAGTCTCTATCTCTCTCTGCTACCTGACACACAAACACACACTCCAGGTCTTTGCAATCCTCTCACTGAATTCTCTGTATATTTATTCCATAACCTTAAATAAATTGAAATGCAAACAGTCGAATACAGCAAGTTGGAAAGTGCACCATACCAGAACTTTTCATAATGAAATAAAATAAAATATTAAGTATAAAAGGGGAAAAAAAAGCAGCACATGGAAATGATTTATATAATTCCAAAACTATATATGCAACATTGTGCAAGATGTAGTGCAACACTGGAAACAAACTAACAATATGGCCCCGCAAAAAATAGGAAATCTGCAAACATAATACAATATTGTGTCATTCAGTTCCTGCAAACATGCTTTAACAGGAAAGTCATTTTGTAGCATAGGCATTTATTTTCATGAAAAACCTCACCAAAAAAAACCCCAAAACAATAATAAATAAATAAATCAGAATGTTAAGTAAAACTGCAGAGATGATAAAATGTCCCTGAGCAGAGTTATAGATCGACTTCAGGATTTCTGTTAAGCTGCTTTGTGACGATAGTTCCATATGGCCAACATTAAACTGGCGGATGTTAAAGAGAGTTTGAACCAAAAATAAATCTAAGTAACAAAAAAATGATAAAAACTCAATCTTAATAACCACTGAATTTGACAAACACAATGACTCCTCCTCCTACAGGTTTTTCTTTTTTTTTAGTGACAAAAAAGTTATTATATGTAAACGTCAAATGAATGACAGATGATGCAGCAAATTGTAGGAAGGAAAACAATGAAACATTAAATATATTGATATTTCGAAAGTGATTAGTAATTATCCTGCTTATGTCCCGGGTGATGCTGTATTTTCGTTATTCTTGTGAGAAGTGGATGTGCGATGTGACGGGAGGGGAACATTGCCAGCATATTTACTATCAAGCTTTAGTGCTATAGCCAAAAAAAGGTAAAAAAATTTAAAGTAAAGAAAACAAAACACCCTCTTTTCTCACTATTTGCAGACATGTTGAAGGCCATAATGAGAACTCCAGGGTAGAAGTACTGAAGATAACGAAAAATTGACTATACTTATTTCATATGACTTTATAACCACTTTACGTCTGTAAAGCTGAGTTGAGACAATGTCCATTGTTGAAAGTGCTATACAAATTTAAATGAAATGAACAAAAGTCCCAGAAACCACCTTGGGCTTTAATATAGATGTGTGAGCTGATAAAGATATCAAGATTTAATGAGCTCAATCCAAACATTTTACAAAACTTTGAACCCTCTCTCTGGGTTTTGGGAGCTTTTGGAATAGGTGTCAGTCAGGGGGTAAACATACAAGTGTTACATTTTTTTTTTTTTTTTTTTACTTTTTCCTTGTTGCTAGCCCCCTCACCCCCTAAAGAAATCCTACACAAATAAATAAAATATATTAAAAATACAAATAAAGCAAACATGCTTTTGACAATTACTGAGGTTCAAACTGCACCGATTTCTCTGACACTCCTAGGGAAAGTTCACAAGTAGGTTGAACATAATTTAATACATACATTCAAAATACATGTCATGTGCAAACTGGTAACTCCGTGTTTAAAACATCGGACTCCTAATTGGGATCTTATGCATGTGAAATTCAAGACTGCCATGCTGCCACTGTTGGGCTCTTGAGCAAAACCTTTAACCTTAAACTTCCAGTTGTATAAATGGGACAATTGTAAGTCAGTTTGAATAACAGCATCGGCCAAATGCTGTAACTGTAAATCTACATAAAAAAATATATGTCAAGCTGTACAAATAGAAAATTTCCTCACAAAGGAATTGTGGAAAAATAAAGGGAAAAAAAAAAAAAAAAATGTAGTCATTTTTTCTACTATATAAAAATTTCCATAGATTCTCAAAATTTTATAGAAAATGAAAGACAATTTGTTCTAACAATAAGGAGATTTTAAACTTAAACATTGCTAAATAAATGTTATTATAACACTTATGGAAGGAGTTAGTGCAGGACAACACGGTGCTATTTATAGTTTCTTGCTTCTCAGCAGAATGTCAAGAGACTGGGGTTAAACTTTAATTTCGTCCCAGTGGATTAGCAAAATGGTCGTATTTACAGAACACGTATGTGTGTTGCTTACCTAGAGACACCGATGGGACGACTGGATCAATGGATGAAGGCTTAGCCTTTACAGGAATGGGAGTCGTTGGGCCATTCACCATGACATGACCTGAGATAAGAAAAGCCACACACACACACACACACACACACACACACACACACACACACACACAAACTTAAGACAACCACCTGACATCATACTACACTCAACAGGAAGTTCAAAGCTACAGCTGTTATCTAAAGGCCATCTACAAAAAGCTTGATAAGATGAGCCTTCCGAGGCAGTCTTTAAAGACTCTTAAAATAAAAGGTGAAAGTCAAGGAAAAAAAACAAGCTTTCAAGGGATGCAGTTCCATTAAAATGAAAGCGTATCGATCCAACGTAGAAAAAGCCTTTGATCATACGCTCTCGCTTTCTTCCACCTCAAGCAGCCTCCTGAGTTTGACCTACACTCGCACTTCGCACTGAGACTGCTGGTTTGAAGTGAGGCTGGAAAACATATTTTGGTTAGGAATGATTTATTATGTTCGTGTCACCCTACCAAGATAATGTAGAAGTTTCTGGGCTCGGTTCTGAACAGGTTTGAGGTTGAAAAGGTCCTGGTTCTCGTCGATGAACTGCGTGTCCACGGTGCCATAAAGGAACTGGTCGTTGCTCAAGACGTTCTGGAGGAAAGGGATATTTGTCTGTTGGAAAAGATTAAAAGAAAAGGTTAGAATAGAGGCTACACAGGCAAATTGCTGAGTGCCACAGAAACTGAGAGCTCTAGACACAACACACACTGCAGAGACACAACACACACTGCAGAGATAAAACACACAGCTCAGGTGCTAAATGCTTCTACTCGGGCAAATGAGGCCTTTCAGGGTGTAAGGCAAAAATCAATACCATTATCTAAACACTCAATATGCCTTCCATCACATAGCATTTTCTGCATGTGTGTCTGTGTGTGTGTGTGTATTTTTTAAGACAGAGAGAAGCAGCTATACAGTAGTCTACAGTGCACAATCACACAAAAAGCATGACTTTCTACAAAAATAAAAGGCTTTTAACCAGCAGTGTTTGCAACCACAGATTGAGGGTCAAGTGAGATTCAAGCAGTTGAAAGGCTAACACACTTGACTTTTATAGGCTACTATCTAGCGAATTTTTTTTTTTACGGATTCTAGCTGCTGGACAGTTCTGGGTTTCCTTTGTTGTATATTTCGTTTCATGATGTGCCACGTTTTCAAAAGGTTAAAAGGTCTATGCTGCAGGAACGCCAGTTCAGCAGCTGGATTCTTCTACTACGAAGTCATGCTATTGTAATAGATGCAGTGTGCAGTTAACATCGTCTTGCTTGAATATGCAATGCCTTCTGTGTTGCAGCCAACAAATATAAAATGACCTTATTTATTCCTTAAAATGGTACATTTCCTTGGTTTAAACATTGTAGATGTTTTCTATGATGTACTGTGAAAAAATATGGGTTTATGAGATTTTCATATCATTGCATTCTGGTTTTATTTACCTTCTGTGCATTGCCTAAACCAGTCACATAAACTGTACCATTGCTTTTAAGGTTTTTACACCCTACATTAAAGATTGGACATGCTTACAGATATTATTACTAAACAGTACAGTGAACAGTAAACTTGAAAAAATATCCAGGAAATGGGATAAACATGGCAGTGTGAGAGTCTCGTCAAAATGAACTTAAAGTCAATAGACCACCGCAAATTCCACTCCGGGGTGGAGGGTGGTGAGGGTGAGGGTGAAGAAAACATTAATACCGATATTCAAACTTTATTTATAACCCCATTGAATAGAAACCGTGACTTAACGCGTGAAAAATTATAAATTGAATTTATAGATTAAAACAAACCAATTGACTAAGTGATAAAAATCAAAACGTACAAAGAAAACGGTTATAGCAAGAGGATTTCAATATATGCATCGACACAAACGCTGCTAGCTGGCTGTAGTCTTTCATGTAGCGATTTTTACTCTTTCCTAGACTAGCCAAAATAAATCTATTAAAATAAATAAATAAATAAATAAAGATGCTGCAGTTTGCAGCGGTGTATCCAATCCTCTCCGGATGATGAGTAAATAAGGCTCGTATAATCACAGTATCAGTCAAACAAAACCACTTTCTTTAGAGGTGTGGTTCTGGCAGATAATGGTCTGATTGACGTGCTGAGGTTTTAATGCTCAGGGGCAACAAGGAGCTTTCAATAGCATCATGATCACACAACCGCATCCTGCTCGCACTCAATATTGAATATCTATG
Organism: Silurus meridionalis; assembly: GCF_014805685.1. NCBI lineage: Eukaryota > Metazoa > Chordata > Actinopteri > Siluriformes > Siluridae > Silurus > Silurus meridionalis. The sequence goes on from NC_060898.1 coordinate 19,387,162, forward strand.
AAAACACATAAGTTAAACAGTAATAAAAACCACGAACATTGCATTCTTTATTCACATTATACTTTAGCCTTTCTTCTAGAACTTTCCGTTTGCACCAGATTTGACTTCAGGACAAATAAAACCTCCAGAAATGACCATAAGCATGAGCCATATGTAAATTGATATTACAAAAGTGACTTTTTGTATTTATTTAAAAACAAAAGTTACAACAGAACAGACAAACAAACTAACACGACCCAAAAGACACTTCTAATATGAAGTATCATCAGTCTGAGAAAAGCCCAGCTCCTATCACCCATCCGCTCACCATTCCACAGAAGGAGCATCAAGAGCATCCTGAGCAGTTCTCCGGCATGGGGTTTACACTAGGGCTGCACGATTTGGGAAAAATGTCACGTTGCGATTATTGTGGTCAATATCGCGATAGCGATATAATAAATGGTATAATGAGTACACTTGATTGGTTATCAAGGAAATTGCACACAGATTAGTGATGCTGAAATGTTGAGGGCACCCTGCCGCTGCCCTCGACAATTTCAATTATTTACCTGTTTTTCTGCTGAATTCGGGCAATTTTTCAATCATTATTATTAAATGTGTTTAACCTTCTAAAAACGGCCCTGTTTACACAAAATGTAACGAGAGAGAGAGAGAGAGAGAGAGAGAGAGAGAGAGAGAGAGAGAGAGAGAGAGATATCAGGCAGAGTTGACTGCATGTATGGGGATGTTTGTGAAAAGCTGAGGTTGCTAGGTGAAGGTGCGTCAATCCGGGCTACATGCTGGTGTCGAGGAAAAATGTGCGTTACCGCGGGTGTGTGTGTGTGAGTATGAAGAAAGCGTCGGGGCAAAAGTAAATAAAAAATAAAAGAAAGCTCCGCCTGTCGTCTCATTCCTCCAACCCAAAACCAGTGAGATCAGTCACAGATGGCATATTGCCACGTGATGTAGCAACTGTAATTTAGCAAATTTTGCACAGTTCCTCTCTCTGCTCACGTTGGTGATCTAAAAGCTAAAATATCGCAGATGTAGCTTTTTTTTTTTGCCTACCAGTTCAGTGTCTGTCTGCTCAGCATCCATCTACACCTGGTCTCCCTGCACTACACAACGGAAAGTCACGTGACCACACATGCCACACGTGTGCCGCCTAAACTGAGACTATCTGGTCTTTTTTTGTTTTGTTTTGTTAGCGGCATGGAGAATCTTAAAATGGTTCTCAGAAAGTGTGTGTCCACACATGCACTTATCTATTTCATTAAATTGCAACATTTCCCGTCATATAATGTTTAGTATATAACTGCTGCTAAACCACCAGTGTGTACAATATTTAACACACACACACACACACACACACACACACACACACACACACACACACACCCACCCACCCACCCCACTGGTCAGGGCTACACAGTGTCACAGTGATTATAATCCATTGCGTTGTTTTTTTTTTTAGCTAAATGTTTGCACGTCTGCACACGTGCACTAGCAGTAGCTAGTTTTGTCTCATCTTGTGTTTCATGTAGGATCTTGGTCCTGGTGCAAGATTGTTTCACTATTTATTATACTGCATATGGCTAATATGACAATAAAAGCCACTCGACTTAATATTACCAATTTTGCAATATCCTTGTTATATAACTTTTAGACACAGAGACAAAGAACGAGACAGGGAAGAGGGGTGTAATCTGATGCCACTCTCAGTATCGGTTTAGTGCTTTAAATCATATAATGCATAATATCATAAATATTGCTTAATTTCACCAAGTTTTCACAAACAACTAAAAACTTGGTAGTAGAAATGGCAAAAATATTTTGGATTTGATTAACGGTCATAAAACTACTGTAACCCTGCAATGTACCAATGTACTGTATTTGTACACATGATACATGTTTATTGTGTACTTATGTTTTATGAAGCACCATGGTCCTGGAGGAACATTGTTTCGTTTTGTACGGTCAACATTTGACATGACACTTCACACCGCCCTTAACACAACACGACCCTTGACATTAAACGACACTTGACATGTCACTACAAACAACGCGACCATTGAAACGAAACAACATAAGACAAGACAAGACATCACATGACATGAGACAGGACACAAGACATGACAACGTGACGCGAAACCTAACTCGACCCGACCCTTGACACAACACTAACACAATGATACTGACTTGACCAGATCAGGCAGGATGAATGAATGTTGAAAATGCAAAGCATAGCACTACGTCAATAATGTGAGCTGATTACGGACCACTTGCTCAGACCTACACGAAAGTAAAAAACCTCTGGTTGGGTGACAACATTTTGCGCTCTTAATCCACACACATGTAATCCTTTCAGGGGCAAAAAAATAAATAAATAAAAGTTCCACCTCCTAATCAAAACTGTATTAGCATCGATTAGAACACAATATCTGTTCATTCAGAACAGACAAAATGTCTTTATATTCAATTACAATCCTACAGTAGAGACAGAGAGAGAGAGAGAGAGGGACTGGCTCAGCACACCATGACCCAGATTCTCGTGACTGCAGAACCAATATAACATCCTCAACACACCAAACCCCACCGCATCGCATCACATCGCATTACATCGCATCCCCGCCTTTACCTCCCACAGCACACAAAGACTTTAACACAAATATATCAACACAGAGCCTATAAACAGAACACGAGCTGGAGAATTTATAAAACTCAACAGTGACATGAATTTGAATTAAAAAAATAAAAATAAATAAATAAAAAAACATGGTCCTAAATTCAGCATATAAATTCTAAATAAATAAAAGGACAGCATTATGCCTGCCAATTGTTGTTTATTTTCCTCTAACAGCCTGCACTGTAGTGGTTTATTCTTTACTCATATCTTTTGTATGATGGCTAGTGTCCAGAGAAAATGCACAATGAAACGTATGAGCGCACACACACACACCATTTTCTTCCCTCCTCTGCCAAGATAAACAGCAGTTCACCACTGGTAAAAAAAAAAAAAATAAAAATAAAAATTTATAAATAATAATCATTAAATACTGCCCACCTTCCAGTTTTCACAATGACTGCATCAAGTAGGCGGCAGCTCCCTTAAAAAGCACACAGAGACTAACAAGAGCTTCAAGGCCAAGTGTTTGCCTAAACAAACTGGCAAAATTAGGAGCAGATAGACAGCAGCCAGAGAGCTGGCAGGCAATAATATAGGACACACAGAAACAGTCATAGCCAGACACCACTACAGAGCAAAAACCACTGGCGAGAACACAGGATCGCAGTTTTCACAAGCTTGTCTGAGCCGACTAGTGAAGAAGTGCTCGAGAGAGTTGAGAGGAGCTGCTCATAAAGGTGAAAGTCTCAGAGGAACACTGCACCGCTCTCCAATTCTGTGGTCATTAAAGACAATATGAATTGCAAAGAGCAGGAAAAGGCGAACGAAGGCAAACAAAGGCCCGCTTTTGTACCCGCCATATGCCTCGCTTGCTTGAGTGTTATTTTGTTCAAAGCAAAAGAGTTCATGGCTATTCGGTAAAGATTGAACCACAATAATATTTCAGGCAGAAGAATTTTACTGTATTGAAGGTTAAAATGTGAAGAAAAAAAAAAAAAAATCAGTTTTAGCTATTTAACCTTATTCCTATATAATGATCAGGCATACATGATGACTGGTGGACATTATCATTATCTCTTCATCATGGCACCTGTTAGTGGGTGGGATTTATTAAGCAGCAAGTGAAGTTGACGTGTTAAAAGCAGGAAAAATGGGATTGAGCGAATTTGACGAGGGCCAAAGTGTGATTTCTAGACGACTGGATCAAAGCATCTCCAAAACAGCAGCTTTTGTGTGGTTTTCCTGGTCTGCAGTGGTCAGTATCTACCAAAAGTGCTCCAAGGAAGGAACAGTGGTAAACTGGCGACAGGGTCGTTAATGAAGTTAATGTTGCCTGTAACCCTAATCCTAATGTTAATGTGCAAAATGTAAATAAAACCAGAATGCAATGTTTTGCAAATCTCATAAATCCATATTCTATTCACAGAAAAAAAAAAGAAGTTTAAACTGAGAATATTTCCCATTTTAAGGAAAAAATGTCATTTTGAATTTGAGGTCTCAAAACAGGTCTCAAAAAAGTTGGCCCATGACATTTTCTGGATGGAAGCATTTGTTGCTCTAAAACCTGTATATACCATTCAGCATTGATGGAGCCTTTCCAAATGTGCAAGCTACCCATTCCCACAGGCACTAATGCACTTCCATACCATCCGAGATGCACTTTTTGAACTGTGTGCTGAAATCAGAAGCGAGATTGTCCCTCTCCTCTTTAGTCCAGAGGATTAGGTGTTCATAATTGCCAGAAAAGAGACATTTTGATTTGTCTGACCACAAAACAGTTTTTCACTTTGTCTCAAATTATTTTAAACATTATTCTAGAAATAAAATTATTTCACAGATTATTAAAGCTCTGCCCATGTTTACTTTACTCTAAAATGCACAATTTATACCCAATTATGGTACTGATTTGATGTCAATTAACCTTAGTTGTAAAATGTTTCCACAACTGTTTCATTTTAATAACACTTTAAGACTTTTGTTGCCTGGTCCCTACTTTTTTGAGACTCATTGCAGCCATCAAACTCAAAATGACCCTATTTCTTTCCTTAAATTCATACATTTCCTCAGTTTAAACATTTAATATGTTTACTATGTTCTATTGTTAATAAAATATATATTAGATACGCAAATAATTGCATACTGTTATTTACATTTTACACAGCATCCCAACTTTGTTTTTGTAGTTTGTATGTAGTTTGAAGTTCTGCGAGGAAACCTTGGAAGCTGCCATTCATGTGGATGTCACTTGCCTTCACACTGACATGTACCACCTACCTAGATATTAATACAGATAAAAACCCTAATGACAGTGGCTCCTTATAGCAGGATAATGCTTCCTAATACACAGCAACAAATTGTTCAGAAATAGTTGGAGGGTCTTGAAGAACAAAATAGTTCATGGTGTTGACTTGGCCTCCAAATTCCCCAGATCTCAATCCGAACAAGCTGGACAAACAAGGATGATCCATGCAGACCTCACCACACTTACAGGATTTATACTATCTTCTGCTAAGGTATTCCTGCCAGCCACCATAGCACACTGTCAGAGATCTTGTGGAGTCCATGTCTTTATGGGTCAGAGCTGTGTGTGTGTGTGTGTGTGTGTGTGTGTGTGTGTGTGTGTGTGTGTGTGTGTGTGTGAGATATATATATATATATATATATATATATATATATATATATATATATATATATATATATATATATATATATATATATATATATATAAATAAAAGTCAGGATCTTCCTGGTCGGCACCACCTGCACATTTCCCCGCCTCCCAATATTTAAGGACACGCAAAACTTTAGCTCAGGGCGAGATTATCTCACCGGCTTCCTGTAGTCCCTGGGATTATTCTTGCCACCCTGCCTGCTCTGAATTCTGTTCCTGATCCCTGTTCTGCCCTGCCTCTGGTTTTGAACTGTGGACTGGGTTTTGGTTCGTGTTTCTGCCCTCTCTCTATTTCTCTGTTTGGTGGCTCTTGGATATTTTTTCGACTGTTTTTCGGTTTTGGTTTTCTTTTCCCTGCATCCCCGTTTGCCTGTGTTTTGACCCTGGACTGTGTAATGGACTGTTTTTGCCTTGCCCCTTTGCTTTGCTTACTTTTTTTATTAAAGCCTGCTTTCTCTGTACTTCTGTGTGCATCCTGCATTTGGGTCTGCACTCACCTGGTCACCCGCAAGAGATCACTGACAGAATAATCTGGCCCTGCATCCCATGCTCTCTGACAGAATAATCTAGCAGTGCACAGTGTTCCCTGCTCTTCTGACTATCTATCTATCTATTTATCTATATACATACATACACTTCAATTTTTTTGCTCAGCACACCCACACGGTGACATATCCTGCAAGACTGCACTGTACGCAGGATTCTGTGCAAGCTGGATTTATGAACCACAAGTTTTTTAACAAGGAATTAATTTGCTGATGCATATTAAAGGGAAATTATGCTGGGGCAGTGAGACTTGCCCACCACCAGTTAATCTAGTATGGATTTGCTTTCTTAACCAGAAGATATATTGTGAACGCTATAAAAATAAAAGGACACCAAGTCTGCTGAATTGTTCCGACACAGGATAAGACTGAAACACAAGGCCGGTATGATTTCTGTCTGGTGTGAGCTACTCATCGGTCTGCTGCCTACAGTCAGTAATCTATATATAACTGTGCTTCCAGACTGACGCACTCCGGTCCCCAAAAACACACCAGGCCAAGAAAAACAACCCATTTTAAAGAGAGAGACAGTACGATGATCACTCGGTAGCTCGTACACTTATCTTCTCCGAGGCTGCCATGCAGGCCTGTTCACTTTAATGTGGATTGGTCGCTTGGTGAAGATGGAGTGCGTAAAAACTTGTCAGAGAATGATGCATGTAATGCTGTCTTAAAACCTGGCACATTATTTGGCAGCTGCTCTCCAATTGTGTCAGTTCTTTTAGTGAGGGTGTGAAAATTCTGACAAAATGCCTTGGAAATTGGAAAGCACCACAAGTTTGGGATCTTCTGACACCAGAAGAAATGAAAAGCCAAGAAAAATTCATGTCTCAAGTTAAACATGTTCCTGAGGTACCAGCGACTAGTGTTCCTATCCCTTTGCTCTCATGGTTTGTATGGGTGTGCTGCCTCTGAATGGTGTTTTCTTCGATTGGAGGCCAATCAGTGCAGCTGGGTATGGTTTCGCATCAATGGCCTGGCTTATCCATGAAATTACGGGGCGACATGGGAGCTTTGAGGATGGATCTGGACTGTATTTCATGTCAACAGTCTACTACAATGGCTCAGGATGCATTTAATCACCCATCACTACACACCTTATCCATGATTAAACTCTAATGAACAGACATTCAGCGCCACCCAGACGAGAATGAGGTTCCCTTTTGAGTCTGGTTCCTCTCAAGGTCTCTTAGGGAGTTTTTCCTCGCCACAGGCTCGCTCATTAGGGACAAACTCGCAAGTCAAGAGGCTTTTACTGTAATTTCTACCATACACAGTGGCACACAGCAAAAATGAGACAACGTTCCTCCTGAACCCTGGTGCTACACTAAACAACATGGAGCTACAACACACAGCATTACGCTACATACGCACTTTGCATTGAGTGCAACAGCACGCAAACGGTGCAGACAAAAAACAGTGCAGACAGACAACACAAGACAGTGTGGGACAAATACACAACACAAAATAGCACCGACCAGCAAGCCTACTGTATACACTCTGATTATACAGTACTGTGCAAAGAGGACTATAAAGACTAAGAACAAGAGTATATGTAAACAAACACAATGCGCAGTGCAAAAACAGAAGCAGTCTAGAGGTGTAAAAAAAAACAGCATGTAAACGATATAATATGGTAAAGTATAAATAATAAATGGTGATGAGTAATGAGTGTGTGTGAGTTTAGTTTAGCTCTGTGTCGAATTAATGTTAGTGTTCAACTATAAGGAACAAACGTATGCACTCTTATCACCGCATTAACTGTGTAAAGCCATTTCAAGACGATGTCTATTGTTAAATGCGCTTTTAGAAAATAATGAATAGAATTTTACAGTAGAGTAAGAATTTTTTTTTTATATATTCACACTAGCAAGAGACGTGTCACTAATGTTGCTTGTATTCTCTTGTGTTGTCTCTGGGGTTTATTGCAACTGCTACTGCTGCACATGTGCCTGATCAAGCACTATCCCCCAATAGAGATTGTTTCCCCAGTGAGAAACGGAAACAGACAAAATATTCTGCTTTCAATACAATTTATACGAATGATTGTCTTGATTTCAAGACGGCAAATAAACAAGCTAACTGTACTGAGGCAAATCATGTTTTATTTTATAATAATGCCTTTATATACACTTAAGTTTGTATATTCGACGATGTTCACGTTAAGGTTAAGGTTCACGTTATTTTTGTGCCTCAAACAATAAATAGGAACTAAACCCCACAAAGTTTATAGTAGTGCCAGAGAAACTGAAACAAAGTCGAACCACGTTTGAGCAAATCTTTGCGTAATTGGCATTAGACTGAGAAAATGCAGCTTCTTGAGTTGTTTTATCACTTGTCTCGGAAATCACAGCTCCGTGTCGCGCCTAGTGCGCAGCGTTTGCTAGCGTGAACGTCAAGTTGGATATATTTCCAGGCTGCCCAGGAGATATGGGGAAAGAGCAGGAACGAGTTTCTTTTTTTTAAAGCCTACACTATTGTACAAAATTTGTATTAATTTTAAAAAGGTCACTAAAAAGAGCATTAAATAGCGAGTTGTTGTTGAAAACATTTCCACCATTGAAACTCCTCCGTCCCTCGCTACTCAAAGGTTCCTCTGACCTAATAGATGCAATCCTGTTTGGTAGAAAGAACAATCCAGCATTCAAGATCTGCAGGTTCCTGATGATTTGTCAGTGAACTCGGCTCCGGAAAAGCCACGGGTGTTGGCGCTGAGGCAGAAGAAAAACTATTGGGAGACTCCTCCAGTAATCCATTTCATGTCCTTCAATCTGCAACGACAGTTCCTTCTATGTTCCTCTTCCAATTCCTTCTCCAGTTCTTTCCACAGTTTAATTCAACCCCTGCCTCGACTTACCTTCATTTAACTTTTGCTTACATTCTCCCCGCTAAATTCTTTCCTCGCATCACAAGCGAAAGGATGCTCCAGACTCCTCCAAACCCCCCTCCACTTTCTCGCTTTTCCTTCATTGCTCCCTCCCCTCCCTTTCTCTCTCTCTCTCCTCCCTCATGCTCTGCTCTCGCTGTAGCAGGCACGTTGCAGTCTCACTTCTGCACACACACACGCCGACACCAACGCGCTCCTCGCCTGCACCAAACGGCACAAACCCGGGGCGGTTCGGGAACCGGAGACGGGATGGCAACGGAAAAAAATACCATCAAGCAATGACTAATACAAGCGACAGCAACTGGCACCTTGCACAACCTTTTTAAAAACATCACCTAGTGATCAAGAGGTGCCAAGCAGGACTGAGACAGAAGGCAGGAAAGGAACACGGATACCAGGAAGCTCCATCAGTCATTTCCATAAAGGAAAGTATAAGATGGAGAGCTGATAGGAGGAGGGTAATGTTCTAGTTTTCTGTAGAGGACTGGGTCTCCCTGGGGAGAGGATAAAGAGCAATGAAAAGGTGAGTTTGTTTTGTTTTTTTCGCAAAATGCATGTGTGTTCTGGAATGGTTGAGAGATGAGATGAGACAGAGGGTGAGGTTTAAAGTAGACATTATAGAATCGGAAGACGGAGGAATCGTGCCGAGAAAACCCGAGTTTCATAAACTCACGTTATTAAAGTCGAGCTGAAATGCATGTCTCACACACACACACACACACACACACACACACACACACGCACACACGCACACACGCACAAGCATGCATGCATAGTTGTATCACAGCCCAAAGGGACAATGTTAAAGCTTTCCTTGTTTGGTTACTTGCTTTAACGCATCGAATATTCATTAATTAATTATTCAACCTCTAACGCTAATCACGCCGAATGAAAAGAGGAAGTCCGCCTCAGAATGGTTTAAATTCCTGGTTAATATGAATAATTAATGAAGTCCTTAAGCACACATGCCAAAAGGCTCACGTATTCAAGCGTCATCAAAGCAAAGAGAAAAAGCAATAGCTCTTTTCACAGCTCTCATATCGCATGTCTAATGTTTTTTTTTTTTGTTTTTTTTCTTCTTCGCCAGCACTCATCCAGCAACCAACCCGATCAGACAAACTGCCCTTCTGTAGCTGGGGAGAGGTTTAATAGTGCTACAAAAAACCTTGTGCAGCCTCCTGTGCAGTGTTTTGGGATTTCTGACACAGATGGAGAAAACTATACCTTGAATCTATGAATATAAAAAAAAAAGAAAAAGGAACGATTAATGCCAATAAAGAGCCGTGCCTATACTGTACACAACCTGTATGTGAACGTCATGGGTATAAGCTAAAGACTCCATGGGGAAGAGGACATCATGGGGAAAAAAAAAATGTGACTGTCACCAGTTAATTGGTTAGGTCATCTCGCATCTCGTGGAATGAAGAAGCGTGGATGTGATGACATTCAAGAAGTAAAAAAAAAATACAAATAATACATCGATGAGCTACAGCATTCTGTCACGTGGATTTTCTTTGATATTCGCAAGGCACCATGTGGAAAAGAATGGCCAGGATAAGGGATCGTTTTCAATCTTGATACAGCAGACTTTTCAGGTATGAACACTGTCTCTTTTTCTGTCTTATTACAAACAGCAGGTGAAATTCTATGACACTATTCAGATGCTTGCAGGACACTTTCTTCAGGTTAGAAAAGAAAAAAAAAAAAATGCTGCATTAGATTATGCTGTCTATAGTAATGAATCACTCTACGTCTCTTTTCCTTTGAGTCCAGTCTGGTTAAAGGAAACAAGCCACCCCTCACAATCCCATTTCTCTCCATCCCCTCCCCAGCAAAACCACTCTCGGAGTCATTGTTAATGACAGTGCAGCCATTATGTAAGCCTGCCATAATTTCAAATATTTAGAACTCAAATAGTCAAAGCAAAGCGAGGATCGCACAACAACCCCCGATTTAAGAATCCCATCAGCTGCAGCGCATAAATCCACTCGAGCGGACCGAAGAGATCATGTATTAGAAAACCGTAGAGCTTTGATCACGCTCATAAAAAGCAATCCGGGTTCATTACACACCAACAGGGTTTATAACGCACGCCGTGACACAGCACACAAAACCCTGCATGTGCACATGCGGGCAGTCGTAGATCAGAGCAATGGAGCAAACAGACCGCTGGAGGAAAAGCAGCAGGCAATGGAGTCGAAAACAAACAAAAGGATACAGAGCCAAAGTAAACCGACTTTGCCTGTGTACACAGAGACGTCAAATGATCATCCGATCTCACAGCCGTGATCTGGATCACTTGTGGGAGATCAGACCGATCACGGGGCCATCCCACCTAGCATTCACGAGACACCTAAATGTATTATTTGTTACAGTAAATTATACCTGCAATTGTGTAAAACGCACAATGTATGTTTGTTACATAGCTGGTAGCTTAGTGGTTACCGCATTGGACTTTTGATCCGGAGGTCAGGAGTTCGAATCCCAGTCACACCAAGATGCCGCATCTGGGCTCCTGTGCAAGGCCCTTAACCCCATAGCTGCTCAGTTTGTATAAATGACAAATGTAAGTCGCTTTGGATAAGGGCATCTTCCAAGTGCAATAAATTCGGGGGTATTTTTCCACTCCTTAAATTTCAATTTTAAACCTTTCAATGACCTGTTACAAATCCCAAAGGCCTCTTTAGTTCTCAACCACCCTAAAAAAGGACCCTATACACCAATAATTGGCTCATCAACCAGTTATTTTATGTGTAGCATAACTATAATGAGCACCTCTGAGCCTTCCTCAGTAAAATGGTTTCATTTGCTGCATTATACAAAGACACACGTTTCACTAAAATATATTTAGCTATTAATTACGTTAACTGGCTATAAACATGAACTGGTTCTCGTTGATAAGAGCAGGTAAGGCTAGTTTTAGTAAGTTGAGGTCTAAATTGAGTGATATATTTTCAAGCAAAAAAAAAAAGGAGCTCAGACGCTTTTAACAGGTTTATAAAAATAAAAAACGAGTTTGTTTTCACATGAAAATACACGCAGTACGATATTACATAATTTCCTCAGATAGAAACATTTAAAAGCTTTTGTACTGGGTATTCCACTTTTACCAAAACAAAGATTTTGAAATGTATAAAAATTTGATATAATTATTATTAATTTTATTATCTGGTGGAATAGACTGATCCATTGTCAAACATAGTTAAAGTAATCCACTAGGCAAATTAATAAACACTAAGACACATTTGTAATTAAAGGAGCACTACATTTGTAATGAGGACACCTTAATGGAAAATCAGGCATATAGAACATCAGTAGAAATAATTGAGATACACAAATAAAAGCTGAAAGTCCCCAGCTAGAGTGATCTTTTAAGCTGTTGATATTTTTATTGATTTAGCATCAATTCAAGTGAACTAATTCCAGTGATGCAGGTAATTTGTCAAGATGAAATGGCTAACATTGTGGCTTATCTTCCTCGCACAGGTCTGTGGATAAATAAATCTATCATGCCAAGTCCAGGACTGCTCTACATATCCAGAATACAGGAACTACCACTGGAACAGCTGCATGAGAAAAAATGCACTGGCCCCAAAAGAGCAGATTCCTGTCTTATAAGCTCTTGGTCTTTCGTCTGGTTAGGCCTAGTGAATTATATCGTGTTGGGCTGCTGTCCAGGCGTGTTTGCTGGAGAAACGTGGGGCATGGTTTCCATCTGTCCTTTTCACTGTGTGTGTCGGAACCTATCGGAGTCTCTAAGCACCCTGTGTGTTAATAAAGGACTGCTCTTTGTCCCACCCAACATTGACCGCCGCACTGTGGAGCTCCGTCTTGCAGACAACTACATCCTGGAGGTCGGTGGGCCCGACTTTGCCAACATGACTGGATTAGTGGATCTGACCTTGTCTCGTAACACCATCCACGCTCTGCGCCCACTGGCCTTCGGAGATTTGGAAAGCCTGCGGTCGCTTCATCTGGACACTAACCGCTTGACTGTGGTTGGACCTCAGGATTTAACAGGCCTTCTTAATCTTCAGCATCTCTTCATAAACAACAATCAGCTCACCGATGTCTCAGCGGATGCCTTTGATGACTTCCTGCTAACCCTGGAAGACCTCGACCTGTCCTACAACAACCTTCGCAGGGTTCCCTGGGAAGCCATTCAGAGCATGGCCAGCCTAAGCATCCTCAACTTAGACCACAACCTCATAGACCAGATTGCAGAGGGTTCTTTTAGCGAGCTTTACAAGCTGTCGCGTCTGGACATGACCTCAAACAGGCTCCAGACACTTCCCCCTGATCCGTTGTTTTCTCGCTCACAGATCGGGGTAGTTAGCCCAACACCCTACAACACCATTATCAGTCTGAACTTTGGTGGAAACCCTCTGCATTGTAACTGCGAGCTATTGTGGCTGCGAAGGCTGATCCGCGGGGATGATATGGAAACCTGTGCCACACCTGTGCATCTTGCTGGACGTTACTTTTGGTCCATCCCTGAAGAGGAGTTCATATGTGAGCCTCCGCTAATCACCCGCAACAGCAACAAGCTCTGGGTCCTAGAGGGGCAGAGAGCCACGCTAAAATGCCGTGCTATCGGTGACCCCGAACCGGTCATCCACTGGGTATCTCCAGATGACCGAATTGTGGCCAACTCAAGCCGCATACACTCGTATTACAACGGAACCCTGGATTTTCTGGTCACCCGTGCCAGAGATGACGGAGCTTATACATGCATCGCTATCAATGCAGCCGGGGAGTCCACTGCTCAGGTGGAATTAAAAATCATCCCGTTGCCTCACAGAGGAAATGGAACAGTTACACTTATTAACCCACGAGACCCTGGTGCTTCTGACATGAGTCGTAATAAGGGTGGGGCTGTGGGAGGGATGGTAACAGTGAGGAACGTGACTGGAGGTGATGGCGAGGATGCAACGAGCGGTAGTAGCACTGGAACGGAGCGATTAGTGGTTGTTCGGGAAGTGACATCTAACTCTGCTCAGGTCAATTGGTTTATGGGCAGAACAACGCCTTACTTGGTTTGGATGTACCAGATTCAGTACAACAGCACAGCTGATGATGCTCTTGTTTACAGGTAAGCACAGATTCTTAGCTAAACTCAGAGCTGGAACAAATTACATAAGACTTGCAATCACATTTTGGAAAGAAAAAAAACGAGAAAAGATTGGTCAGAGCTCATCTAAAGTCACAAATAATGATGGAAGAAGGAACAAATCAGACGCGATAACAATTGTGCCATCTGGTTTCATAGACACTAGAGAATATTTATAGTCTAGAGGTGGGTAAATGGAGTGAATGAAGCCCTGCTGACTACATGGAAGAAAGGATGAACTCTTTACAAGAGCACAAATTACAGAGTTTAGAATTGTGTCACAACCGATCAGGGTGACTGAAATGGATCTAAATAGAGGAAGAAAGGAAAGAAGGGGCAGTGAGACGAGGCAGGACACGACGGGGAAACTGGGTTTTGGTACCCTTTTATGTTTCAGCTGTTCACAAAGATAGAGAGAGATTGTCTGTAATTCTGCCCAACAAGTTACTTCCAAGGTCAGAAACCATCGCTGACAGACCACTTTCTGCATCCCTACTGGGGGCAGGAAATGAACTCGGCCCCTGCCTCAATTTTCTTCATTCAATCTCTCTCGGTCAACTCTACCTCCTCACAGGGTCTCTCTATTTCCTGCTCTTCATACGTGAAAAACACTGACTGGGGGTTCAAAAATGACCCGATCTGCATTTGAATACATATACACAGGGTTTCTGCACCAGCATGCATGTTACCCCCACTTTTAAATAGATTTGCCATTAGAAGGCCCTATGACATAATAGCTGTAAATGAAACTTCTACAGAGCAATATGCAGCTGGTGTTCTATAATGGGAATCAATAATGCACAGAGAGAGCAATGGGGAGCCAAGTCTGTGTGACACAGAAATAAATATATGGTGTGGGAAATCGAATGCAAAAAAATAAATAAAAGAAAGAAAAAGCGTAGACGTGAGGTGTCTCAGAGGTTACTCTTTTACCATCAGTTGCTTGGTGATAAAAGGCAGAGTGATGAAAGGATGAGTAGGAGAGCAGGACAATAGTGTTTATATAATAAGTTACTAAGACTTATCAGGATGCAAACGTTTTCAGCCATAACACTCGGTGCCCGTCTAAACAAATATAAAAAACGTATATATAAGATCACTACGTGCAATTAAGATAAACAAAATACTGAGATATAAACAAACTATGGTGGACAGTAATGAAGTAAATGTCATTTCCATTTGGGGAGACTTTTTTTAAAGACTTAAGTCAAATCTCTGACATTTTACACTACCGCATTTTGCAAAATCTTTTTATTGATGAGCGGATAACAACGTAACTGGTCAAACACACAGCAATCCACCAATCAAGGTAATGCAAGCGCTCTGTTTTAAACTTGTTTTGATT
Source organism: Silurus meridionalis (assembly GCF_014805685.1). Lineage (NCBI taxonomy): Eukaryota > Metazoa > Chordata > Actinopteri > Siluriformes > Siluridae > Silurus > Silurus meridionalis. The sequence goes on from NC_060898.1 coordinate 19,402,325, forward strand.
GGCGCTTGGTGGTATCAACTTCGCACAAACTCCTGACTCGAACTCGAAACAGCAACCGTGGCCTTATTTGAATTATTTATTTTAAATAGTTGAAAAGGTGGTTTTGGGCTCATGATCATTTTATTACATATGAATTTGCCTTTGACTAAATAATATCATTCTATTAATTGATCGGTGTGTTAAAAGTAAACTAATTTGATTGATTAAGAGTCTTGTGACAAAAATAATAATAGGAACATTATAGCCATAATAAGTAGCAGTACTTTGGATGCTTAAGTACATTTGATGGCAAATACTTTTGTACTTTTACTCAAGTGAAAGTTTTGAAAATGTTACTGAGTGTATCTCTAACTCAACTACAAGGTGTGGTCTAATTGGTCCAAACCTATGTGGCGTTATCAAGGCATATGACTGATGGACATTATATAACAAAATGCATGTAAAAAAAATCAGCAGTGCAAAAAATTCTGGAATTGATACTAAGACTATGTACATTAAGATTTCCCAAGTATTATATAGTGGAAAATCTTAGGAGGATTTGTTACTGCAAAAACAATAGAAACCTCCTTCTGGCTCATCACTTTCATCCTAGGAGGAAATTTTTCTATGCTTATAGGTGTGGCCTCCTCCCGGATGACGATTTCCCCATCCAACACAGCACCAAGTAAAAGTAAAGCAAAGATTTGTGGAGTATGAATGATGTAATCATTTGCAATGGCCTTCGCAGTCACCGGAGCTCAAAGCAATTGAGGTCTTTTGAGAGATTTTTTTTTTTTTCCTTCTTCTTCCCAGAATGTCGAAATTCATAGCAGAACCGTTGCTTAAGCATTGCATAAAGACCTCTGGTCATTCAATTCAGACAGCTCTCAGATCCATTTACTTTCCCAGCACTGGCAAAAGAACAAGCAGCATTGCATGGTCGATGTTAATCTATTTTAATCTCCAGCATTTGGGATTTCAGTTATAAGGAGGTAAATACACTTTTGGCTGCTTTTTTTTGTTTCGAGAAAGATGTTTAAATAATTATTAAAATCGGTTTTTGGAATAACTGCCCCACAGTTTGTAACTCGAATTGTTAAACCGGATTATATGATGCAATTAACGAAGAAGAGGAAATCCAGCACAGGCGGCACACAGTGTAGAGAAAGTATAAACTTCCTTCACATGCAAACGGGTAAAGGCAAGTTTGGGTCTGAAGTGCCTCTGACGCTACCACTGTATATTGAAACAATTTTGAATAGAATTGAACGAGGTCTTGACAGGGATGCTTGGCATGACTCTTCCGACGTGAAAAGGGCCGACCTAGGAAATCTCTTTCGGAAGAATAGCGTTCGTTCCTCCCATTGCCCTATGTGTCGCCATAAGAATAGAAAGATAGGACGCACAATGAATGCAACAAAGCACGACTACGTACATAAATGCTGAATTATATTCAATGATCGTACAATCCTTTTTAGTGAGAATCAGAAAGAGCAGCAAATGCAATTAATCGGACAAAAGCAGCTTGGCATAGCTAGGATAGAACAGACAAAAATGGGGAGAGTGTGAGAGAGAGAGAGAGAGAGAGAGAGAGAGAGAGGGACTGAAGCTAGTATAGAGGAGATTAAAAGTGGCTCAAGGCCTGTATGCAATAGATGAAAATTACCTCCCAATGGCAAGTGCCTGATTCTTGTTTAGCCATGCAGAGCATATTCTTAATGCCATTGTACCGCCACTGATGGACTAATGCATTAAAGAGCTTTGCATCAAGGTTTTAGTAGAATCCAGAGAAAGTGATCATTTCAAAATGGTTTCTAATGCATGAGACACAGAAGGCAAAAGGTTCATGGGTTCAGCTTCTTTGCAAAGATGCATCACGGCTTCTTATACTGCCTTGAGTTAACTTTGGATTTTCTATTTTCACATAGCAGTATATCGATTTAGGTCATTTCTATTAAAAAAGAGCAGGACTTTGTCTTTTTCAGATGAGCTCCACTTATTGTCAGCACACTTTTGATGCTCCTTATTGTATCCTATTTATTTCATCTTCAGTTTGAGCGTGCGCACACACAAACCTGAATTCTATCTTGTTCTTTCTTTGCAGAATTCTTCCACCTACCAGTAATAGTTTCATGCTGAAAAATCTCGTCTCGGGTGCCGACTTCAGCCTGTGTGTTTTGGCCATCTTTGACGACGGCATCTCCACCCTGGCCACCACCAAAGTGTTAGGTTGCACTCAGTTTAGCACTAAAGAGGATTATCTAGAATGCCGCTCTCTGCAGGCGCACTTCCTTGGCGGCACGCTGACAGTGATGGTAGGTGGGGTGGTGGTGGTGACGCTGCTGGTCTTCACCGTGGCGATGATGATGCGACACAGAGTGTGTGGAGGTTGTCAAGACCATGTCGGCCAGTCGGGCAAGTTCCTGCCAGCCAAAGGAGTGGATGTTTATGCCCAGACGAACGGAAATAACAGCATGATGGTGGCTTTGCCAAACAGGTTGCTGGCCCAGCAAACACGGCCGGAGCAGGCCAAAACCAAGCATAAGGAGCACATGCTGGTCAATCTGAGCAGCGACTCCCATTGCAGTCAAAGCTCCGACATGGACCTGGTGAGGCAGAAACCCAATGCCTCTTTTACCCCGGGGAGTGATAAAGTGACATTCTTGTACTCCCCAGCCAAAAGTGCGCACACTTTGTCCCACCCGGGACACAAAGCGATGACGCACGAATGCAAGCTGACCATGCGGAGGTCTGTCGGAGAAAAAGACATGGACATGATGCAAGGTGTAAAGCATTCTATTGCCTCACTGGCCCTCAGTCAAACAGGGCAAGTTGGAGGAGAAAGAAGTTCGAACTGGCCCGGGGAACGGTGCGTTTTAGGGGCTAAGCGTAGCTGCTCTTTTGACGCAGGTGACATCACCACCGCCACATGCTACAGCTACGCCAAGCGCCTGAGTGTCATCTGGACCCGACGCAGTCAGTCGCTGCACAGCATGCTGGTCCACTGTGCATCTACCACCAGCACGTCCAGCACAGCGAGTGAGCAGTATAGCCACGTACTTGTACATGGGTATCTGCATGCCTATGCCTCCAACAACTCAAACTCCAACAGTAATTCAAACTGTAGCATGGACGCCAATCCTGGAGACCTGGAGGAAAGCGTGGTGTAGTGACTGGTTCAAGAAAAATATTACTGAAAATCTATGCTGGTGGAAAACCATGTTCAGCATGTGCCAAGCTAAAAAAAAAAAAAAAAAAAAAAATGTGCCACTCAAATATTAAATGTTTTCATACAATTGAAGCAAGGAAAACTAAAGTAAAAAAAAAAAGAATAAAATAAAGTGTTATCAGGAAAGACTGGTGTGATAAGTTCTGTACACTACACATTTTTTTACCTATGCGTTTTTTCATTTTATTTACATAATTACATAATTTTTTTAGGTGTTGGCTTTTTTTGTTTGGATTTGTTTTAATATGATTTGGCCCCTCAGAGATAAACAACAAAAAAAAAAAAGTGACCGAATTGGGTAATTCAAGAAAAGGTTTGTTTGGCTGACAGGCTGCAAGCGTGCGGGATTACAACCTGGAGTTTCTGTTTCAACAAAGTTAATTATCCAATTAATGCATTATTCAATAATTTAGCCACTAAAAATATATACAAGTGCAACAGTGTTTGAACACAAATGAGGAGCTCAACTGCAAAAAACACGATCAGGAAGACAAATCATTGGTAGAAGAAAGCACGTAATACACAAAGCTTCTGCAGAACGAGAGGATCATTTTAATCCTGATGAGTTTTTTTTTTTTTTTTTTTTACATAATTACGAACACGTAAAGAGGGTGCATTTGTTTATCAATCACTTGTCATACAGCAGTAGTTTTTTAATAAATAAAAAGAAAAGACAAATTGACATTCATAATTATGGAATGCTGCTATTTTCAACAAGCAAAATCAACAAATCAATGCAGCATTGTTTAATGTCTATTTTCCTCCAAGGTTTCCATGTTTTCCTCAGGGTTTCTGGTTTTCTTTTTATTTCCCAAATCAGTGGATTGCTATCTGTGAAGATTCTCAGTTATCTGAAAGTTTGTGTAGATCATTTCGAACGGAAACGGAAAAAAAAAAAAAAAAAAAGCACCTCACCTGTGTTCTGAGCTGCACGGCTTCGGGAGAAAAAACGTTTGTTTTAAAAGCACGACGATGCCAAAAATAAACTCCCGAGAGAAATAGTTGTAAAAGGAAGGAGGAAGACAGCTATCAATGACTTCCTTGGTAAGCTACTGTTTAGATACAAGCCGTTGTAACTTTGCATCAGAAATTAAATGAGAAATCAGAAAATAATAAGGACATAATCCTCGGTCTTGCACACGTGCAGTAATACCGGAAAAAATCCGGCAGCAGGCTATTCCCAAAATGCCGCTCTGCTCTTAAAGGCGCCACAACATATGTCACCCGTTACACAGTGTACCATTACTGTCTTTCATTAAAGCCTGTGTAAAGTTCATTAGTTTCAGTGTAGACACGTAGCTTATACACAGGTGTGGCTTATTTATGTTCAAAATAAAAATCTGTGTCAAATTCAGTCAGTGCGGCTTATATATGGGTGCGCTTTATAGTCCGGAAATTACGGTAGATTTTTATTCATTTTACTTAAACCTAGCAGGTATTTTATTTAAAATAATTTTGCATTTCCTCCCACTAACGGTAAAATCCGTGACTTCTGTGTACCTTTGCAACCTTTAATTGAAACGTTTCCAAACTCATCTGAACAGCTTATACACTCTGAACGTTTCGATCTAACCAAAAGTCCAGTCGACGTGTCTCAACTTCCAGAAACGTCATGGGACATAGAACAGCTACAAGGACCCCTAGCTGTGAATGTGTGTGAATGTGATGTTTTTTGCCTGGTGCATTTCCTCCCATCACGAAGAAGAATAAAGATAAAGCAAACAAATGTATAAATGCAAAAAAAGATCCATCACTGATAATGAGTGTGGTCAGTTGTGCGTTTTTATATCCCAGTTTTGCCTTTTTAGTGTAAATATTTTCCTTTACATCAATTTGTGCTATAATTACAATTGTTCTAACAGTCGGCTTTGTATAGACCGTTACAAAATGATTGTGTCACCTCCCAAAGTGTTGCTGCAAATTCTTTATTGGTGCTAAAACTGACCAGGCAGGGAAGCGCAAATGTCAGAGTGAAAGAACAAATGCCTCGTTAAAAGTCCACATAAAGCTGCTCCAGTCATCACTCATGGCTTTATTGCCAGGTCTTTGTTATTTCCAGCCATATTTCTTCACTCCCCCTGTTGGGCAGATAAAGAATATGGTTTCTGACAGAAAAAGACCAACCCATAGTGGGACAGTTTGTGAAATAGGAAGAAGAAAAGGACTTAGAGCTTAGAGATGGATGGCATGAACAAGGGAAGGAGAGATGACAGTTGGTGTATGGAATAGTAATGGAATGATCTAGTGGTGCTGCAGGAGGCCTTTGTTGTAACCAAGTTAGATGCTTCTTTATATCTTAGGCAGTGTGTGGTACATAAAGTGGGGATTGAAGGTTGGTTAAATGTCCAAAAGCACACACCAAAATCTGGTGCAACATCTTATAATTCCCTCCACTCTTCTAAGAGCAAATTGAGACTAAATGTTTAATGCGATGCTCAAAAAGCACATTTATGACCAGGTGTCCGCAAACTTTTGGCAATACAGAGTAGGTACTTTCCAAAAAGAAAAGCTGTCTTTTGTTCTGAAATGTATTGAAGCTCATTGAAGCTCATTAATACATGTTTTATGATGGTGTTTAGTGATGACATGTTGGGGTTTCCTCTCCGTTTAACCGGAAAGCTTGTGTCCCATATGGCACTTTGAAAATCCGATCTGGTCAAGGCTGGATTAGAAATGGAAGTTTTGTCTTTGGTTTATAGATGTGTTCATTTGATGTAGTTTGCTACTGGTACACTGGTGAAATCAAAGGTTAAAGTGTACACATGAATAGTTATAACAGAGGGAAATGTTACTGGACATCCTGGCATTGCAAAATGATGCAAGAACGTTTAAACCCTTGTATCATTCAGTCAAGCTGACGAGAAGAAGAAATCGTGACCGCAAAAATGCAGTGTAAATCACGGCAATCCCTTGCCGATCACGTTCAACCACTGGAACAAACCACTGGAAAGGCAAAATCACTGACTATACCTTTAAGCCCCCCCTGACAGACCTACAGGGAGTGGATCACGGATTCAGGACAACAGGCACCAGCTATGCACACAGAGACAGCTTGTTCTCTCTGGCTGTGAGATCTCTGCTGCAGCTGCACCCACTGTAGCTCCCTCTCTTTCCCTGGCTATTGACAGAGATCGTGCTAGCTCCTGAAACACACCCTCGGCAAACCGATCCTGGCTTCAATATTTCTAACTGTGAGACTGTCGGGCTCAAACTCTAGCAGATCTGCTCCACATACAGTGCAGCTCCCATACGCAGCACAAAGCCAGAGCAAAGCCTCGTTTTAAAGACTCACAAAGTTTATGCGACACCAAGCACGAAAGGCCCGACCCATTTCGTTGGGCGTCATCCTCCAAGCTCTATAAAGCAACACGTCCGACACACCTCTGAGAAAAGAAAGATCTTGCATGCAGCTCTTTGGCATTCGGTAGACTCTAGTGCACAGCATGCCGAGCTAATTGGGACACCTGGAGCATATTGTTCAGCGAAGATTAATGTAGGCTCCAGTATAAAAAAAATAAATACAAAATAAAAAGAAAAAAATGGAAACCATGCAAAAAAAAAATACCATGCAGGATGGCGCCGTGAATGGCAGCCATGACGCTGAGCTCCGCAATTCTTCTACTGTTTTTGTTTGTTTGTTCAGTCATTTTTCTTCAATAAGTTTTACCAGAAACGAACTCCTGAACATTAAGCAACACATCCTGGACAAAATTTCTTCCGATTTTGACTATTCAGAAGTTTTGTTAGACATTTTTGTCGGTGGTACAGCGCTGCTGTTCAAACACGTTTACAGACACGTAAACTCTGCGAGCGCGACTTTCGAACTGCGATCCCAAGCATTCATCTCGCAAATGTTTGTTCGCTTCCTAACAAAACGAAATAACTTCTCCTCACCCGCATTAACAAGCACTTTTCAAAATCTGCTGCATTGTGCTTCACTGGAACCTGGCTGAGTGAAGCCATTCCAGACAACACGCTACATCTGACGGGCTTCCAGCTGTTTAGACTCCCTGCTGCTTTAAACGGCCCACGATCACTCCGGTCCCCAAAATACGCAGAATCACTGGTTCAAATGATTACAGACCTGTTGCTCTCACGTCTGTGATCATGAAGACATTTGAAAGACAGGTCCTGGCCTACCTGAAGGACATCACTGGACATCTGGATCCCCTTCAGTTTGCCTACAGAGCAAACAGGTCTGTGGATGATGCGGTCAACATTGGACTGCATTATATACTGCAACATCTTGACAGACCTGGGACCTATGCAAGGATCTTGTTTGTAGACTTCAGTTCGGCCTTTAATATCATCATGCCTGACCTTCTCTCAGCCAAACTGACCCAGATTTCCAAGCCTGTGGATCAGACAGGCAGCAGACAGTGAGGCTGGGCAAACTCGCATCCAGGTCTCTCACCATCAGCACTGGTGCTCCCCAGGGTTGTGTTCTCCCCCCACTGCTCTTCTCATTGTACATAAATGACTACACTCCTAAAAACCCCTCTGTCAAGCTCCTGAAGTGTGCGGATGACACTACAGTCATCGGCCTCATCCAGGATGGAGAGGAGTCTGCTTACAGACAAGAGGTTAAAGAGCTGTCCATCTGGTGCAACCACCAAACCTGGAGCTCAACATGCTCAAAGCAGTGGAGGTGACCGTTGACTTCAGGAAAAATCCCCCAGCACTCCCCCCACGCACAATCATGAACAGCACTGTAACGACAGTGGAGTCATTCGAGTTTCTGGGTACCACCATCTCTCAGGACCTGACATTGACTCCATTGCTAAAAAGCCCCCAGCAGAGGTTGTATTTCCTTCGCCATCTGTGAAAATTTAACCTGACACAGGAGCTGCGAAAACAATTCTACTTGGCCATCATTGAGCCTGTCCTGTGTAGATCTATAACTGTCTGGTTTGTTTCAGCTACCAAATCAGATATCAGGAGGCTACAGTGGACGGTCAGGACTGCTGAGAGGATTATTGGTGCCCCACTGCACAATCTCTAAGATCTTCACTCATCCAGAGTGGAGAAAAGGGCTAAGAAAATCACTTTGGACCCCAACACCCAGCCCACTATCTTCAAACTGTTGCCTTCTGGTCAGCGCTACAGAGCTCCGTCCACCAGAACAGCCAGGTCCACCATAATAGTTTTTTTCCCCCGCAGGTTATATTCAGCAGTACAATTAAAATATTTATAACTACACATTGTCCATCACAACTGTCACATTTGTACATAGAATCCAAATGGTTCATTTGTGAACTGTGCACTTGTAAATAACATCTGTACATTTATTTAACAACTTTTTTACTCTATATATTGCATTATTTAACCGTCTGGTTTACTATTCTGTTACACTATGTCTGTACATCTCCTGCACTGGAAGCTCTTGACGCCAAGTCAAATTCCTTGTGCATGTAAGCATACTTGTAATAAAGCTATTTCTGTTTCTGATTCTGATAAAGTAGAAAGAGAACTTGTCCTAGCCACATCCTCATTTACTTTCACCTTCCTTGTACTGAAGAAAGAAGGCAGGCTGAGCAGATGTGTTTAGACTTCTCTCAGACAGAAGGGTCATGATGTACCCATTCTGCCTCCAATTTAAGTTGAGTAAGAAAAGAGAAGCCATAAGTACAAGAAGCAACTACAAGAGAGAGTCACATATCACGTTCTTATTGTAATCCGTCTCAAGCCAGATAAGAATTACCCAATAACCTTTCCTTTTTCTTTTGGTCTTTTCTCTTTTGTTATCTCTGAGGTTACTTGGGTCAGCCTCCTCCAACCAGGACATGTGTTTGCAAAACAACGTAATCGTTTCCCACTGCTGCCTTTTTTCCCTTTCAAGCAGGAAATAGAAACACAACAGTTAAGATCTCTTGGTCGGAGGGATGCAGAAGTCTCATATCACAATACTGATAAAAGCTTCCAGCTGACAGAAGATACTATTGACCGCACAGACCACAGGGTCGAGTGCTGGGGGAACAATACCGCCCCAGAACCGATGCTAAATCGATGCTATAAAAAGTCAAAGCGCTCGGCCATATTTGTGCGTGTGCGCGCTATGGCAGCAATAAAACCCTGAACCGAGCCCAAATCTGCGTCCAACTGTTTTCCGGGAAAGAGAAATATTGATCGCGTAGCAATGTTTAATGAGGTCATCCTGACTGTAGAGAGAGACTCGGAGACACTCGCCCGTCCTTAGCAGGAAGCTCCTAACAGGCGGAGTACAGTGGCAATGCAGACGAGCCCAACCTCGTAACATTTATTATCTTAAGAGAGAGTATTTGACACTCAACGGCTGCAAAGGGAGCAAAGACCGAGGAGAAGGCAACGATACGACTGCTAAGGGACCAATTCCTCTTAGAAGAAAAATTCCTAACCTCCCTAGAGCAATAAGAGGGCATATTTAAGTCTGCTTCTTTATCCAATTCCACATCCTCAATTCAGAGGATGATTGGGTTACTTTTCCCTTTTCTTCAGTCCCTCTCTTTCGCCACCTTTTTTTTTTTCCTGATCCGTCTCAGCAGCTTCTCCATCATCGCCTGATAACTCTGCTACTGCAAAGATTCGCATCTCAGTCAGTCTTTCTTTCCATTCCCACAGTTTCCATTTAAATTTAATATGACCTCTGGGCACACGGCCTGGCACACTTTCCTGACCGTGATGTGCAACACCTTGGTATAATGCAATAGCAGTTTCCCTCTTGGACAAAAGGAAAGTCTGGGAAAAAAGAACAAGTGAATATCAGAGAGAGCAAGAGAGAGCAAGGAGGAAGGAACACGAGATGAATATTGCAGCAATAAGCGGCTCAGGTGTGGAATCCCTCAGATCCATGCAATGTGCAGCCAACATCGCCTGAGCCTTTGAAGCAGGCAAAACTGCACCAAAGATAAGAACATGAGAGGAAATTTTCACACTTTTATTAAACTGTTTATCGCTTTTCATTCCGGGAGCTGTAATGACTCAAAGCTTTCAGTGTCTTTCTTTTTTTTTTTTAGGATGGGCTGCTTTCGGGATTTCTAAAAAAATCACCAGGTGAAAAATCCAGGCCTTAAAACCAAACCACATCTTTTCTGGACTGACTTGTGAAAGTCAGTCATACGTTCTGGAATCGTTTAGTCGTGGGTCTTGGCTTCAAAGTCCCAACCGGAATCCCTCAGGTAGGACAGAGCTAGGTGTGTTCACGCATGTTGTTCTCTCAAAGCATCTCAAACTGCACTGCACATTCCTCAAAGTGTACCTGCTACATCTGTCATGGGATATAAAGAGATTTACAAGAGCATTGCTGTGCTACAGTATGTAATAAGAGCAAGTGCAGATGAACCTCGTGATGAGCAGGACACTTTTGGTTCAATATTGTCATAGATGTGTGAAAGTCTTTGTATGTTTTGTATGTAAAATCCTTTGGTAACTGAGGGAATCTGCTGTTGGATAGGAGGAGAATAATAATGAAAAATAACACTGATTATACTGGAGACACAAAAAGGAGAACGAGAGAGCGAGCGAGAGAGATAAAAAAAAAAAAAAATAATAGACAGGCAGAAAAAGAAGTGAGCAAAGAAAGGTCTCTAGGCAGTGCAACCAAGTTGCCACTGGTGGGCCCTTGAGCAAGGCCCTTAATGTTCAACTGCTTAGTTGTATTAATGAGATAAATGTAATAAATGTTGCTGCAGGGAAAGTCTAAATGACATATGGGTAAATGCTAATGCATGTTATTGGCTTTGTACTTGATAATCAAATCTAATCCAATCTAATCATTGTAATCATCTGGGCAGATACAATATCTTATGATCTTAAGAAAACATATCTTAAAAATAAATCAGCAAATTTAGCTAGCCAACACAGAAGCAAACAACTCCCTGACCCCGCTGAAGGCAAAAAGCTAATAAATGAGCAAGCAATAGTCAAATTTTCTTCTTTCCTTTTTTTTTTTTAAATGCAAACAATATGTCAATATTATATATATGTCAGAATAATAACACCAGAATACTTTGGTTTTTAGTTAATATTAATATGGAATTCATAATCCAAACTTCCTTTTTAGGAAGCCTAACATTCTAATTTGTTTTGCTACATGATAAACAAATGTGGGCCATCATTAGACCTTCTGTCTGATGGATATTCTCCTCAAACCTTACACACTTAAAAGCAGACACACCAAGTCATTGAACTTCTACAACTTCTTTTAGGCTTCTTCCATTAGGGGTCGCCACTGCGGATCATCCGTCTCCATACCCCCCTGTCCTGTACATCTGCCTCTTTCAAACCAACTACCTGCATGTCTTCCTTTACCACATCTATAAACCTCCTCCATGGTCTTTCTCTTTTCCTCCTTTCTGGCGGCTCCATCCTCTGCATTCTCCTACCAATGTACCCCATGTCCCTCCTCTGCACATGTCCAAACCATCTCAATCTCACCTCTCTCATCTTGTCCCCAAAAGCTCCTACATGCGCCGTCCCTTTAATAAACTAGTTTCTAATCCTGTTCATGCTCATTAATGAAAATCTCAACATCTTCAGCTCTGCTTCCTCCAGCTCCACCTCCTGTTTTTTAACACAGATTAATATTTTGTCCGGCCCTAATATGCCACCCCAATGAAGGCAAACTAAAAGTCTGCCTTTAGTACTGGCTAATCTCAATATCATTTCCTTTCAAGTTTATTAATACTTTTAATACTCATTTAAACAATGATGCCATGAATACTCTATTTTCCCCTCAGCTAATGATGTGCTGTTAAAAAAAAAAAATAATACGGAAAGGGAAAAAAAACTGCTCTAATGTGTGACTTAACTTTGCACAAAAAGCACAAAAGTGCTATTATGCAGCTCAAAAAAACATTTGCGAGAGAAACTGTGGTGACTAAATCGATCATCTGCTGATTAAAAACTGCCCTAGTTTCCGTCTCCCTTCTCCATCTGTCTCATTTGTTTAAATCCTTTCCTTCAGCGCTACCTGTGTAGAATCCTGCCTTTTCCCTGAACAGCAGAACCTCGCTGGTGGCGCAAACCCTCTACATTTCTCTCAATATACCTCAGAGGACTGCGCAGGACTAAACTGGTATTTGAAGAGGTTAATTGAATCTCTTGCGTCGCTGAGGTATAAAAGATGACTAATAAAAAATAAATAAATAATAAAAGCCACACACCGAAGCTAATCGAGGACCCTGGAGCAATGGTAGATGCCTCTCACCTTTTTGAGAGTTAGAACACACGAGGGAAAGAGAGGGAGATGGAAAGAATAGGATGAGCAAAACAAGAAAAGAAGGACCTCGGTTTACACAAAGAAAGGATAAGAGAAAAAAGGATATCGACAAGAATGGAGGAATTCTCAATACCATGAATTGAGTATGACACGATAAAGCAACAAATCCAATTGATTGGCTTGGGATTCTATAAGTAATTCTCAATTCCCAATTCTATAAGAATAAGTGGCTTGACAAAGAGCTTATGAGGAAGGTTTTAGCTTATCAAGTCATTACAGCCTCAAACAACAATAAAATAAGGCACCAGAGAATATTAGCATCTCGTGTGTGTATGTGGATGGTACTGCTTTCTTTGCTAATTTTATGAACAAGAAAAGCAAAAACAAAAAACCCGGCAAAAAGTAGATTTTTCACACAAATTCATGCATTTCTTAATTTCTGTTTGACTAGTTAGCTTTAGATGCATTTACATTTTTACTGCTGTAAAAACGTAATATACATTATATGAGCAATAGGTTGTGGACACCAGAGCATAACATTCATATCTGCTTTATTACTTTATCACATTATTTTCTCAGCCATTTCCAAGCAACATCAAATCCCAAGTGAAATTCGAATAATTTGCATAAAAGGTTGTGAAAGTTCAAGATGTGAGATCACAAGCTACATTTCTCTCACAGCTGCCACAGTTGATTAGACACCAGACACAAACCAGTGATGACAGAAGCAACAACGGAGCGAGTTTCAGGGTCCGGTTTGCTTTTCGTACTCCGTCTGGTGTTATGCGAAGAGACATAAACCAGCCAGAGGACGTTATCAGACCATGCTACTGAAGATAACTGTGCAGCATAGTCAAGTAGAAAACGAACCGAGACAAGTCAAGCTGTTGCGCTTCTTCCGTGAGAACCATTAAACGTACAGGAGCATTCCCAAGTTTGATAATTCAGTAACATGAATTATTACACTACTTAGATGTAATTGTGTTTGGTGCTGGTGGCCGTACATTACGGGGACCGATCTGAGGCATTATGTAAAATGGTCAGGCTGTGATGCGTATGGACTAGCAAGCGGATTCAATACACTACTGCTTTACTGCCTATTGCAGCTTAGTGGGCTCTGGAGCGCAAGGTGGGAAAGAAACAATGCATGGGGATGTAAGCAAACCAAGAGCTAGGCAAGAAAAAAACAGAGGGGGAAGTAGTGTGTGTGTCAGGGGTTCTGAATAAAGACACTTCGCACGCTGCTCAGAATTTTTAAACAGTCTTAGAATTTTCACCTGATGTTTAACAAAGTAACAGAAGAAAGTGTGTGTGTGATTGTACACACAAATAGAGTAAAAAGGTTCGAGAAAGAGCCAAACACAGAATATGATATGGTGACAAAACCTAATGCCCATAATAACGTGAAACGTTAATAGGTTCCCTGATCATCTACACTCCAGCGCTCGGCTGTACCATAACACAGCTGCTCTTGCTCCCACACTCGACTACTCATCTAGCGCGCGCACACACACAGACATCTTTATCAAAGGCGGCATTGTCAATTTTTAAGCTGGCGCTGGCAAAAAAAACTAAACAAAACACAAACAGATTTGCTAAACAGAGGATGCACGACATGCCGCATCCTACTTCTGAGTGTGTGTGTGTATAAAATGGTTGTGTAAGAACAACCATTTTATATACACACACACACACACACACACACACACACACACACACACACACACACACACACACACACACACACTTAATTCCAGCTGATTGAGGGGAAAACATGACCTAAAAAAAGCCCTCTGATCTCCTCACCCCTCCTCAACACTTCTGCAGATATAACAGTGGCCTGCAATCACTGCATTCAATTTATAGCCATCACTAGGCTGTCTGGTGAATGTAGAACACGTGTGTGTGTGTGTGTACAAACTAGTGTGACTCATTCCGTATAATTAGACTCAAGTTCTGAACTTCCACATCTTCAAAGCAGAGAAATTTTAGCTCTGCTTCAGAATGTAAGACATTTTTATTTATTTATTTTTTTAACTTGCTATGTAGCTACATAAGCGTGACATCTCACAAACGAACTCGCTGCTAACAGTTATTATTAATCGCTTTCCATACGTTACGTTACTCTCACTATCCTGTCCCTGCTGTGTCTCAAGTCTCATGAGACGGGTTGCCACATACAGCAGTTTGGGGAATTAGCGCTCTTCAGTGTTTTACACGACACACGTGCGGCTTCCTCCGTGCTGCCGCTTCAGCGCTTTTTGCTTTAGAAAAAACCTCAACTGAGATTCAGCTTGAATATTCTCATTGGTGATTACTGCTTTAGACCCACAAGGGAAGTTTCAGCGACCTGATCGACCCTTAAAACCAAGTGATAAGCTCTTACCTTGACCCCACGTACGCGGAACTCTGCCAGGGCCCGGCTCATTTTGGCAGAGGCGGCAGGAAGGTCCTTACCGCTGGCAATGACTTTAACTAGGAGAGAATCGTAGTGTGGGGATATCACAGCACCCTGGAAGGCAGAGGCGCTGTCTAGACGAATGCCCATGCCTTCACCACTGCGGAAAACCTGCATAAATATGGAGAGAAAGAGAAAGTGGGATTACTGAATAAAGAGCCTTTATATCAAATCTTAAGCATCATTGGAGAATGCTATGGACAGTGACTACTGATTAAAATTGACTTTATTGATTATTATTTTGTGAGCCAAACACTCCACCACTAAATAGAAAAAAATGAAATGATATGAACAAGCAATGCTGGCTCTGATTTCTTTCTAGCCCAGACTGTAGACACATGCGATGACATTCATGTCAAGCGTAATAGGCTTCATGCGCAATGTCACCGATATTATCTCATGCATCAGATGATGGATAATATCCATTGTTAAAAGCACTATAAAACTGAAACTGAATTAAAATTGTACTCTTGGTATAACAGCAAAAATTGCAAACAATTTAATAACATAATAAATTAATTGGGTCATTGGTTTGTTGCAATACTGCATGTTTTGTAGCATATAATGATAATAGAAAGAGTTGTATTTATTTATGAGGAAATTGTTTCAAAGCATTTAATAGGCATCAAATAGGCACTTCACAAACTTAATGACAATCATTTCTTATTAGAAGTGAAAGTGGTTGTGGTGAGAACTTGCTAGTTTCTAATCAGGGTTTTACAAAAACCAAACAATCCAGAGAGGGAATGGGGAGAAGAGAGGAAAAAAAAAAAAAAAAAAAAAAATAAACCCTTGATGGACCAACACCATCATAACTACACATAACCAGCACCATCACACAAGTGCGGCCATCATTTATTGTGCTCTTTCAATCCTGCCAGAAAATCGAGCCATTAGAGTGCTGATAGTGATGTGTAAGAGAAAAGAGAGATGGAGGTGAGAAGGAATGTGAGGGGAAAAAGCAGAAAGGAGAGAAACAGGAAAAGAAAAGGAAAATAAAACAAAGAAAGGATTTAACTCTGAACGACTAGTCCTTTACACTGGTTACATTCGGAGAGGTTTTTTTTTTTTTGCTTCTGTTAATAGAAAAGAGATTACCCCTTACTCCACCATGCAATCAGCCCAGCTCTTTCAAACCACTTAAACTGACCCCGGTTAATCCGATAAGACTTCAGCCTAAGCTTGAATACTGCTTATCTATTTACATGACTCGATAAGAAAAACTCAAATGGTCTTTAAAATCTATTCATTACAAATAGTAATCACATGAACCCAGCTTAATAAACCGAATCAACTAGCAAAATTTGGAATTAGTTTGGAATAAGAAAAGTTTTTTACATTTAAATATTTAATATTTTAATATACCACAAAGTTAGAGGTGCAGAATCGTATAGGACGTCCTAAGCGATGGAAATACAATTGCGAATTTATTAAACCTGGAAACCCAAACCTGTTTCATCATGACATTGCATCAGTGCGCAAAGCCTGCGGCATTAAGATATGGGTTAGATGGGAATCTTATGGTCAGGTGTCCACCAACGTATTCATATAGTGCTGCTTGGGGTTGGCACTATATCAAATCGAAAGTGACTATCGGCTCTGATGTATGGAAGCGGTTTGGGTTCGAAATCTCTGACGTCGACCAACAAACACTATGCAATTTTTGTCGCCGTGTTGTTGAAGGTAAAAACACCAGAAATCTCTTAATCCACTTTGAAACTGTGCAAGTCATTGAATATGAGGAATGCGCCCAAATACATGCTAAAGAGGAGGCGGAGAATGCCTGAAAGCTCCCACTCAGCAATCAATAAAGCTTTCAATCACTGCTGGTCCTCTGACAAGACGAGCAAAAACATTTAATGACATTGCAATAACACCACATAGCGAAGGACAGGGTACCCATTTAAACCAAGATTTGAGATGCCCAGACGTAAATATTTTAGCCAAACATGCCTGCAACAGCTTTTCACACAGAGTGTCGGGGAAAAGTTTACAGGGTCATCAGAAATGCTGCATTTTTCTAGTTATGTTTCAAATACATATTTTGCCTTTAATTTAACTAAGGTTTATTAAAATGTGATAAAATTCACATTATAATATTAATATCGTCTGGAGAGTGGAAAAATATCGCGATACGAATTTTAGCTCATATCGCCCACCGGTTAGTGCAGCCTAGTTGGAGGAACATGGGAGGCAGAAGTATTTGAATCTGGGCTAGATCCATTTCTGAAAGTGTTAGCATGATATACAAGTCAGTGAAATAAATAAAACTATATATTTATTCCGAGTGTATTATTATGCCTACGCTCTATAGCTTCACACAGCACAAGGACGACATCCTGACAACCGACTCCAAAAACAAAACACGTTTATAGCTCTTCAGTGGCTCGCAAAAATAGCAGGAAAAAAATCGAATTTGACGTGTTCGCTATAGACGTTGAATTTTCCCGGCTCGGGATTTCATAAAGATGCATCACGCGATGAAGTGCATCACAGAAAGCGAAGGTTCTCTAGATCTCATGTCAAATTTGTTGCGTATTGATATTTCAAAACAGTTGTAGGGTTTATTACATTTTAAAGAACATGTACTGTGATCTTGTTTGGCACTGATGAGAACAGCATCAGGGAGACGCAACCCTACCCACACTTTTACATCAAGGTCAAACTGAGCAATTGATCCTCAAGGGGAAAAAAAAAAAAAAAAAAAGATGGGTAGAAGGATGAGGCAAACAAAATAAGCTTTTCTTACTTTTGCTTTGTGGCCCTTTTGTGTTTGCTCCCCCCAAAAAAAACATTATGCTTGCTTTCTGAAAAAAAAGAGGCTTGCAAAGGGCTGCACTTTGCCATGGTCATAGTCTCATAAATGCTTCACACACACAAGAACTTGCAAGGAGATTTGTTTTTTTTAATATGCAAGATCAGAGAAAACCCTGAAAGCATGCCAAGTTCCATGTGAATCACACGTTCGTCTCTCCATTAATTGCTCTGTATGATCTCCCTGTTCAGCTCGGACGAAGAAGGAGATTAAGGTAGCGTGTGGCTACTCCTCCTTAACCGGCAAGAATGCACCACAGGAGGCCTCCATGTTCCAGGAGCGATCTTAAACCCTCTTCATCGACCACTGCTGTGTACTCAAGTAGAAATCCAGGCCTCGGACACAATGCAATTACAAAGTGCACCTGCAGTGCGGAGCGGAAAGCGAGGCCCTCGGGAAGGCAACGAACCTGCTTGCCGAGGCTGTGATAATGAGCGTGAAGGCAACTGAAATTAAGAACGGGACGTTTCAACGCGAAGTTTTAAGCATGGCTTTGACTGCTGCTGTGCCTCTGCTAAGCGAGCATGTTGCAACCGACAGCAAACCACAGCAACGCGGATAATCACAGCAACACAGATATTGCTTTACTGGAGATATTCAGTGTCAAACAAGAGAGAGAGGAAAGAAAAATTGTAGAAAAGCAGCTGCTGTGCATTTAGACTTCGTCATGCTATATTAGGTCTTAGGGTTCTAAACTTTCCCCAAAGCCAAAAAAATGTATTAAATAGAAGTAGATCCAAAGGAAAATGTCAGTCGTGTAGAAACAAGGAACATTTAACAAGCCATCTGTGAAAGAATGATGTACTGTGATGTGCAGTCAGCGTTCACATTCGTCCCAAAGGAGTTTACTAGTCCACTTCAACGCATATCTTCATGGAGTTGACTGTGCACACAGGGGTATTGTCATGCTGGAA
>NC_060898.1:20340915-20425915 GCF_014805685.1 Silurus meridionalis
CCAACACAATCACTAATCATATCCCACAACACGATCTCTAACCCAAACCCCAACACAATCACTAATCATATCCCACAACACAATTTCTAACCCTAACCCACAAAAAGATCTCTAACCATAACACTAACAACACCAGTGGGTTATATTTACTCCCTGGGCCTTTGGTTTTACTTCACCCAGGTGGAAAGGGAAGGTCTGACTCCACACCACTGAATTTTCTTCGACCCGACTCGGGTGAGAGGAGCAGGTTCAGGTCTGTCTTCACTCTCTGGACTTTTGGTTCTGTAGTAAGGGACACTTGTTCCTATTGCAATGCACATTTCATTCTTTTTTAATAGAATTTTGTATAATAATGTTTGTAGAATTGTATTTATCGCTCCAAAGGGTCTACTAGGTCTAAAAGGGTCTAAAAGCTGATAAAGGTAAAAACGGCCGAATTCTGACTGCGTAGTAAATTAAGGGCATATTTTTAATAAGTAAACTTGAGCATAAACAAGCATCCTCATGACTATATTCATAATGAGAATAAGAGCTTAATTAAACTTTTAGCGTGGTTATGTAATAAAATTATCTCTCACTTGCTAAAATTCCCTCATCGCTATAACATCAGCACTTTCACGCGGAGACGTTGCTCTATCTTTCTGTGTGTAGAGCTACTGAAGTGCTCCCTGCCTCATTACACACTGCACACTGACCCCTACAGGCCATGGGCGCACACACGCAAGCACTTATATCAAAGTGTATCACAGCAGGAACGAACTAGGCCAAGTTTTCCCCGCTGTCTACAGCAGCATTAGGAGCTCTGATGTCCAAAGATAGCTCTAAGAGCGAATCGTTTTGGGGATGAGCGTGTTTCAACTCTGTCATTTTCTTCTGGTGAAGGTGATAAGCACACATGCGTGACGGGGAAAGGATTTACTGGGTCTTATGGTGAGCTCCACAGCGAAATTACGCTACATCCAAAATCCCATATGATGTAATTTCACCATCATACTGAGAAACTTTGGCCACCTACAATGGAGACATAGTCATAAGGTCACAAGTGATATTGTTATATTTTCTTTTACTATTAAACTAAGCTTAAAGCATGCCTAATAAATTCTAGAATAGAACCGGCGTGAGCTGAAAAAAAAAAAGGAATAATATTATTATTTTATTTTTCTCCATCATCCGTGTTAGACAGACTCGTGGTATCCAGATTGCACTATCAGTTAGGTGCAGTCAGGAGAAACGAAAGAAAAGCAACCCGAGACTGACGAGAGAGAACCACGTCTTCGGTTTAGATTTCTATCTCTTACCAAAGCCACAATTACACCATAGTCTTCTAGTGCTCAACGAAAAAAAGAAACACTCGCTTTCCCTGATTACTCCATGTTCGAAATTATTATGCACACCCCATTTTTGTTTGTTTTTTCCTCAGCAGTCAGTACCAATAAGGATTTTTTATAAATCCTCAACAACTAGATTATAATGTAGATATTATTCCAAGCACATTTATTGATAATGGCAGGAGCTTTATTAATATTTTTTTCGAAAGAACACAAAGTATGTTGTTGAGATTAATTATGCAGAATGTCATTTGAACACATTTAATGGATCATTAAGAATTCAAAATGAAAATCTGTTGTTTTTTATGCATGGACAGATCACTGAGTTTGTAAGTATATATACCATTTCTGCCTGTACTTTATTTAAGGATGCTTCCCAAAGCTGGTTTTAATTGAGGGACACTGATTCCCACTTTCATAGTCTATGCCTATACAATTGTCTATCTGAATACTTGATTCTGATTGGCTGAAACATGTCTTTCAACCTGTTAAATGCACAGGCAGTAAGATAAATGAACACACTCTCTTCTACACACACTTCTACCCATATTAACATTCCCCTACAGTTGTATATCAGACATGACAAACGTGTTTAACACTAATTATTATATTGATTATATCTATTTAACCAGTATATTAAAACAAACTCAAATTACCCGAAATTTCGATTCTTTCATTAAGAAAATGCTGTACTGAGTACATCTTTATCACAGCTTTAGTTTGTTAGCGTTGGCAAGTGACCGTGATTGAAGGGATAATCCACGGCTACGTGTTATATGTGCACCTCACCGTTTTAATGCTCTGTGTCAGGTGGTTCTTCACCTCCACGTCGTGCACTCACGTAAATATAATGCACATCTGGTCATAATCCATTTCTTGTTCCACAGGTTCAGATTAAGAATGATGGTGGCCATACTACAATTTTATGGTTTTATATTCAGACGACACAATTCTTTTTTATACCATGGCAGTAAAATGGTCAGTTTGGAACTACACATAGGGCATTTTGACACCCCCAGGCCAGTCACCAACCATCCATATCTCCATCCATCTGGACATTCCAGTGTAGCACATCATCCATCACTGACTGAAAATGTTTGGAATTGAGCCTTCATGAAATTCTAAACCTTGTGCAAACATTTCTTTTGTGACTTTTGGTTAGAGGTGGCCAAAATGCAGCTTTATGCACAACTTCCAGCCTCTGGAGAATTATGTATCAATAGGTCTTTGGGATTTCAGAGACACCAGCAGAATCTAATATGTATTACTGCTCAACAGTAGCCTTTATTTATAGCTGCCCTTTTATTATCATTCATTTGTCTGACAGAAACTTTTCTTTAATAAGCCTTCATCAGACCGAACTCATCTGTGCTCTGAATGACTCATAAATCTTTTCGCTGTTCAATGATCTCTATTTATTTTTTTTGGGGAAATATCAGTTTTGGCTTTTGCAAGACGTTACACTATTTCTCTTTTCTCATCTTCCGAATGATCTTTCTTTCTCCTCATATTGTGTGAGAACTGTGACCTGACTTAATAATGTGTAACAATGTGTAACTTAATAATGTGTAACAATCTCTTTACCTAGGGTTCTGTTTGATTACGATCAGAAAGGATATTAAAAATAAAATTAATACATGAAAAAAAAGAAAACGCTAATGTTTATTTTATGAAATGCTAGCTCACTTACAGGAGCTCACTTTAGCTCTTTTGTCAGCCAAGTCAAGTCAAGTCAAGTCAAGAGGCTTTTATTGTCATTTCTACTATACACAGTAAAAATGAGACAACGTTCCTCCGGAACCCTGGTGCTACACTAAACAACAACATAGAGCTACAACACAACACAAGCTACATAAAGTGCATCGAGTGCAACCTAGTGCAAACAGTGCAGACGAAAAACAGTACAAACAGACAGTGCAGACAGACAACACAAGACAACACAAGACAAGACACAAAACCCAAGATAGCGCCGACCAGTAAACCTACTGTATACTTTAATTGTACAGTACTGTGCGAGGAGAACTGTAAAAACTATACCCGGGAGTGAATATAAGCAGACACAATGTAGTACAAAAAACATCAGCAGTAAAGAGGTGCAAAAGACAGCATGTAAACAGTATAGTATAATACAGTCAAAGGTGCAAAAAACAGCATGTAAACAGAATAAGTGTCGATACAGTGAAAGGTGCAAAAAACAACAGGTAAACAGTGTAGTACGGTCAAGTATAGCCAAGGTAACTGTGCTAGCTATGTTCAGCTATCTTGTTAACCAGATTATGATATAATAGAGTGGCTAGATAATATAGAGCGCACATAACCATCTAATGATCATCAATATATTTACACAGGTTAGCTTTTAATGTGGGAAGTTTCTGATAGAAAGTGAGCTTGATTACTAGCAAGCTTGTAAATGCTTTGCTAATGGGGTAGTTTCATCACAGCTACATAGCACAGAGGTGTGGAAAAGGTCCATTACAGGGATATTATGGTATATTTAGCAGACTAGTTATTAAGATAAACATAGTTTCTTGCCTTTTTACACCGAATAATACAAATGTAGCTGAAAGGAAAAAAATTGGGAGACAAAAGCTTTACAATGCAAGTAAGGACATCAAATTTTGTTTCTTTTCAGTACATAGAATGCCAAATCCAAGTACAACTCACCTCTGAATGACTAAACATTTCTTTAAAGCATTTTGAAAACCGAATTCATGTTTTGTTCATGGCTAGTTCTTGAGGAAGGCGAAGAATCCTAATGCATGCTATATATAAGACAATGAGAAACTGGTAACTCAGTGGATAAGATGTTGGACACCTGGTTGGAGGGTCATGGGTTCAAATCCCAGCACCACCAAGCTGCCACTGTTGGGTCCTTGAGCAAGGGCCTTAATCCTCGTTTGCTTAGCTGTATATCTGTGATAACTGTAAGGCGCTCAGGATAAGGGTATTTGCCAAATGCCGTAAATATATGCTACCACCACCATGGTCTTTGAAATTCTGCATTTAGCTTACCCTAGATCTAACAGGAGCTGTGTTGTCCAACAGTTCCATTATCCCTAAAAGCTTTAAGATTATCCAGGTGCTGTTTAAGAGCATTAACGGTTTGTTTAGTTAGCAATCCTTTCCGCGTTGCTACTCTACCCATTATTCTGATTTTTGCTCAGTCATTTAGTTACTGTAAAGTCTTAAACACTAACATAAGCTGAAGCTAGAAGGGTCTGCAGTGCTCTTGATGGCTTTCTGAATGTCTGGATTGTCTTTAGTGTTTATTGTTTAGAAGTGATACTTGGAAAGATTTATCACTGGATCCAGTCATTTTAGCAGTGGCAGCGCTTACTGTGAGTCGAGGAAACTTCAAAATGACTTTGTAACACTTTACACAACAACGTTTTTGCCCCATTTTGAAACTTTTTTTCGATCGTGCCATAATGAGTTTGTGGAAAGTTCGTACTTCACACTGAGAGGTCATACAAGGAAGGTTTAGATTCAGCGTTGCTGCAATCAGGTCTGACTGTGTTCTATCAGCTTGATCTAATTATCTGTTCATTTGGTTAATTTGTTGATCAAGTATCTTTTTTCAACATCGGTACCACTTGTCCTTTATACCTTTATTTCTTAAACAAGTATAAGCAAATGTTATTAGTATTCCCTGAACTGAATTTGATCCAAAGTCTGTGAACATTCGATCGTCAAAGCGATGTCTTTTTTTAAAATCTGAAAGAATGAGATATAATAGGACAATCAAAGAAGTTCACAATTAAGCGTCTAATTAAATCCTTTTTTTGAATAATGTTCATTGTGATGATTATAGTGAGATTGAAATGATTCAAATAAATGCCAGGTTTTTATTTCATTTTTTTCTGCAGATGTCTTAAAGGAATTGGAGACCAGCAAAGAAAAAAAATTGAATTTAGACAACAGTTTGTAGATATATAGAAAAAAGGGACTCATTTGACATATATTTACTCTGTGAGATTAGATTATAAGATTAGATCACTGCCAACAAGAAGTTCCTGACTGTACAGCTACTGTAATAATATTAATGCACCCACTATTGGTTCTAATGGTTCAGAAATTTTATGCTGGGAAAAAAAAAACAATGTTAAATCCAGGAAACAATCTGTATTGCCAAGCAGAGCACTAACTGATACTCTTCTCCCTGTTCATCTCTGATAATCTTATCATTAACTGATTGATAGTCTCCCAGGCACTGATTTGTCCAACCTGATATTGAATGTGGTATTTCAGTGGAACACTGACGCCAGGGAGGTAGAAAGAGCATGTGGGGGAAATGAACAGGGAATGAAATACAAAAAGAACCAAACGCATATAAAAGATCGAGCACACCGGAGATCGTGATGCAGCATGGCTGACCTTTTACTCCATTCGGTTTCATGTAAGGAGATGTAAGGCAGCTGACTAAATGGAACTTTCTTGTTTTTTTTTATGTTGAACTCGTATTATTACCAGCCACTACTAATATGTAAAGTGAGTAAAAAAAAAAGCACAGTTCTAGTTTAATATACTAATCCACGTATGAAATAGTGTGTACTATTCACTATGGAAGCGTGTGATTTGAAATGCATCAACGCTGTTCCTTTGATGAGTCAGTGATGAATTGCAGGTTGATCAACTGAAGGTCTGTACATTTATATCTTCACCCATATGCGCTTGTCCACTACATTTAGTCCCATGATAAACAGATTCAGTACTTTCATAGTACGAGTTGCATTGGCATTGAAAAAATCCGCAAAATATGAGCTCATAGGTTCGGACTGAGAAGACGAAAAGATGATGATGATGATGATGATGATGAAGTGTGCGTGTATGTGTGTGTGTATATGTACGCCCAAGTGAGTGACAATAGAGTAGCTGACAGCAGAGCAGCAGATGGGCTGGAGGAGTCAGCACTTTCTTTTGGCCAGAGCAGTCACTTCACACAGGAACGATAAGAGGGCCTGCTGCATTCATTCTGGAGTGAGAGAGAGAGAGAGAGAGAGAGAGCTTGTGTGTGTGTGTGAGTGTGAGGGACGAGTAGGAAGGCATTGATTTTGTGGGGATGAGATTTAGGGGTGATGGAGGACTGAGCACGGAGGTGAGTCATTATCACGGAGACTGCAGACATCGGCATCTTCTCTCGGAGGTGGAAGTGTGAACGGGTGTGTTTGTCGGGGGCATGTTTTCATATCGTGGTGGGGACCGATAGTTTCGACCATGTGGTTGGTCATCATTCGAAAAAGTACAAGAAAAATACATTTTGATTTAGCTTCCTTTTGGTTGCAGAGGTTAGGATTAGATTTAGAGACACAGTGTAGTGTTAATGAGCTGCATTATGAAGAATAGTAAGACAGATGTGTGTATGTTGTGCGTTTGTGTGTTTGCATTGTTTCTACACTTATATTCCATAGATGTTTGGAATTGTGTGGCTTTAAGCATGTATATGTGTATTACAAACAAGAAAATTGGAAAATTGTGCCATCACATCATATAAAAAATATATAAATAAATAAAAAAAAGGTGAACAATTCCTCTGTCTACCTCGGACTTAAAAACTAATTTCATCTTTTTCCGAAGCAATTTTCCTGTTCCTTGCATTGCCCGTGTATGTCGAGATAAGCGCTGTGCCTTTTGTGACACCCCGTCATGTGGCACTCGACATCAGCCTGCCGTCTGCTTGACTGAGTCATCAGGGACGGGCATTTTTGACGTTTTTGGTGTCTGGTTTCTGGCGGAGTTGCTGAGGTAAAGTGTAGCTTCTCTATGCCTGAGTGGGCACGGAGCTGACGCCGAACTGCATCAGCGTGTATAATGAGCGGATGTGTGCGTTCCAGGCAGGCAGCGGGTATTGTAGCTAAGTTCCTTGCTGTCATGTTGGGTTAGCGATGCATACATGGCATGGTGTCAGTGTTGAGGTACTCTGTCATGTTCTGTTTCAGAAATCCCTCTTTTTTCTTTCTTTCCCTCTCTTTCTCTCTTCTCCCAGCTCTCAATCTGCTCGGACTGAACTGGCGCCTGAAGCCTACCAACGGGCATCTCGTCAGCACCGGCCTCAGCACAGGCATCCCCAGCACTGGCGACGTGGCAACAGTGCCCTCCGGAGGCAGAGGTAGGAGCAATTAATGTGACTGAGCAGTGATGGAGGTTTCACATTAGGGTTTTTTTCCTCTCTGTATTTTGGCTTTCTGTCTACAGGCACAGGGCTACTGACATAAAAAATAAATAAATAAAGGTGGAGATATTGTTTCAGTGCAGAAAGGCTTTGATCTTGTTGATTTTATATTCAAGTGCCTCCCTAAATAGTAGTTATACACCCATGTATTCCTAACAGCTATCAATCTAACAACTCCTAGTGTTTTTTTGTATTTTTTTGTGTATTTCTTCCACATTTTATCTTTTTCACCTTCTATTATGCAGATCTTGAGGCATTTGACAACAGACTATGACACACTCTGACTGGACCGGTGTGCTCACATGAGCAATTTTTATTTTTAATTATCACGGCTGTGGTCTGACAGGAGCTTTTCTACATTCTTCCATTCCACGTAGTCTTTCTTTTGCTTTCAAGACTTAGATCAGCAAAGGGAGAGACACATCTCAAGCCATTCAAATATTCTTAACTGGAAAAATGGGCAAATTTTTTTATCCACCATGTTACCCTCTTTTATCTTACTCCTACAGACTTTCATTCCCCTTCTCTCCAGTGCGTACCTCCACCTCTCTAGGATCGTCCGTTTACCTGTCTATCACCACTGCGAACAGGAAAGGGCTCAGAGCCGATCCTTGATGCAGTCCCACCTCTTAACTTGAACTAGTCTGTCTTTCCTACTGCACACTTCACTGCTATCACACTGTCCTCATACATGTCCTGCACCACCCTCACATACTTCTCTGCCACACCTGACTTCCTCATACAATACTATATTCGCATATAAATACATATTTATAAATAAATAAAACATACAAAGATGAATCTTGAATCATCACTCTATATACTAATATTTTTTACAAAAGGCGAAGCAGCTGATGTTAAAATTTCACACATAATTTTTTAAATTTATGATTTTGAATTATTTTCAAAAGTATTACTAAATTCAGCTTTTCACGTTTTTTTGTTTTTTTTCCCCTGATTTATTTTTGTCACATCACCCACCACTAACTCCCATTCATTCCTATATTCAAACCGGTTGTTATAGCAACGATGATGTTTTTGACATAAAAACACGGGTATACATGACAACAGCTGCAAAGTGCGGCGTATGTCATGTTTGTTTGTGGGTGTGATTCAATAAACACTCGAGCAGTACAAAAAATAACCTTTAAATATCGAACAGGCATAAGAATGAGAGGAGTCTGGGATGTGAGATGGGAATCTGTCTTTTCGTTATTTCCTTCTTGGGCCGAGTTCTTTGATGGACAATTCAAGCTGTTAAAGCTTATGCTCGCATCACAGATTCGGGTTTTGTGTATTAGTGCTTCGTCGTTCTGCTCGTGATACTGACGTGGGTTCTCCCGCACGCTCTATTAGCCAAAATGAAAGTCGTCACAACTCCTACTGACCATCACCAATGACTGATATTTATCACCTCATAGGCATTTACACACATCTTCCTTTTCTCGCTCTAATCTCTAAAACTGTATCCACCCACTGAGAAAAGAAACATTGGTGCAAGTGTGAATGAGCACATAGACAGGAATCCGTGCAGGATCGGGGGGGAACGTGGGCGTAACGTGGGCAGGAAGACGGCGAGTGAAATTGGTTTTGAGTGTAGGGAAGCATGTTTCTCTCTCTCTCTCTCTACATTTCTTCCCTTCTCCCTCCATTCCTCTCTCTCTTTTCCCAAAGTGTTTCTCCTGCAGGCTTGATGGAGAGAGTAGACAACGCACGATAATAGCACACGTCCATCTCAGTTTTATTTCCATGTGCTTGTTTGCATGGGGATGAAATTGGCATCATGGAGGAAAATTCTAGTTTTGCGTTTCATTTGCCACATGTGGGTCACTTCTAGGCTTCTAAAAGGGTTGTTGCGCTGGATACGTCACCAAAAAGCCGTGTCGGAGTAATCGTGAGAGAAATGACTCCATTTCATTATCTAGCTAGCTCAAACAGTAAAAACAGTGGTCTTGGGTCATGCGTACGTCAGTCATATTTCATCATATTGCTTTGCCCTAATATTGAAACCCTACCAATATTTCCCATTGGGCTTCAGTTCATAATTCATTATTATTGTTTGGATGAAGCAGATAAAATTGTTGTGAGTGGCCTGCATAGCTTTTAGATTTATTTGTATTTTTTTCTCATTGTTAGAGTCATTTGGTCATTTTTGGTAGCACTAAGGCCACGTGAGACCAAATTACAACTTGGATGTAAAGTCTATAGAGCACTATACACACGTTCAACCCAACCAGTCAACCGAAAAGAATGATGTTAGTGAATCCAGAACCATGTATTCCAAGGAATCTGCAGGTTGCACCAACTCCAGTTGTATCCCACCTTATGACAATTTCGGACCTTCAAAGAGAAGATGCCGACCCCGCGAGGATCCCGAGCCATCTAGAGATGTACCAGCGCCGACTGGATCCCACTTCATGAAGATTTTAGATGTTGGACTTTGAGGATAAAACAACTTCTGTAATCATTACTCCAACTATACATTGTACATTTGCTGTTTCTCCATCATTGAACATTTAAAGGCATGAAGGATTTGGAGTTGAATCTCAGATGTTGAGCTAATTTATATCCCAGGAGCTCCTGGTTTCACAACTCCAACTAACTGTATTAGACTGTAGAAAGGACATTACCTTTAAATCACACACTCTGGGGCTCATGATATTTCACACTCTCAACTATTTGTATTATTTTTATGATTTATAGTCACATTTTTGGTGTCATTCAAATGAGAAAGTAAGTCTGGTTCCTCTAAAGGTTTCTTCCTCATACAAAGGGAGTTTTATCTTGCCACAGTCACACAGGCTTGCTCATCAGTGGATAAATACACATATTTCACTTATATTTAAATGTTTGCTCTTACTTTCTCTAAAGCTGCATTGAGACAGTGAGCATTGTTAAAGAAAGCACTATAAAAATAAATGTCAATTACCCTTGTATTACTAGCCATGAGATGGGAATACACGCGGGGAAAAAATCCATCTCTCTAATGCTATCTATCTATGCTAAAGTCTATCTACTAGCATGTTTTTGGGAGGTGGAAGGAAACCGGAAAACTCAGAGGAAACTCATGCAGAGACAACGGGAACTAACTGCAGATCATAACTCGATGTCTGCGAAGTCCATGGTGTGTAGTCTGAACCTTGCATGACCTTGTAAAAGTGAAAAGCAAAAAAGTGAGGAAGAGGAGGAAGAAAAAGGCATGGGCCCTCCCGGCCCTCCCCTCCTCTCCCATTCCCTCCATAGTTTTATTTGCGACTGATAGGAGCAGTTCCGCCAGGCTGAGCCTGTGTCAGAAACGCAAACCTCCAGCCTACGCGGGCCAGCCTCTTCTCCTTATGTCGGCTT
This sequence comes from Silurus meridionalis, assembly GCF_014805685.1. NCBI lineage: Eukaryota > Metazoa > Chordata > Actinopteri > Siluriformes > Siluridae > Silurus > Silurus meridionalis. The sequence continues at coordinate 20,351,758 of NC_060898.1, forward strand.
TCTCTATTTCACTGTGTCTCTGAGGTCTCGCTGCATATCTCTCCATCCATGTGCTGTGTTAATGAGAAGGGCTGGAGCCGACTCCCACTGGTCCGGAGGCAGTGCGACTTTTAACAGGACTGTCACTCAGATCTGTATGTGTGTGTGTGTGTGTGTGTGTGTGTGTGTGTGTGTGTGTGTGTGTGTGTGTGTGGTGAAGCCAGATGAATGAGGGCTGGTTAGTTTAGCGACAGAACCCCTGGTGTTTCTCTTGCACTCATGCTTTCTTGTTCTGTTTAAATGGACATTGAGGGCTTTTTTTTTTTTTGCAGAAATAATAAGTGTCCTGATCAGGCTCCATCAAACTTTGCGAACAGCATGCGGCCTGTCATGTGCCGGAACACTCACTGGCCACAGACACACGAGTCTGCATTACACTTGCTAGTCCACTCTTTCTATTTAACATGTCCATATGGGTTTTATCTGGGTTCTCCGGTTTCCTTCCAACTCCCAAAAACATGCTAGTAGATGGATTTGCCCCTAAGCCTGCATTTAGTGCCTGAGATTCATCCAAAGTGTGTGTTGTGAGGGGAAAAATTTGGAATATTGTATTATGCCTGTTATATATGTTATCAATTTTGGGATTGGCTGTAATATGTTTACCTATTAGGAGATACTCATCTTTGACCTGTGTTTAACCCAATGGGAAAGTAATTATAGATCACTTTGGTTGTCATATTTATGTCATATTTTCACCAGAGGAAAAACAGAAGGTAGACATTTATAACTGTGTTAAAATGACTCAGATGAATGAAGATGGACAGGGAAAAGGTACATATATGGTCGAAGAAAGTGGGATGGTACAGTATAGGGCGAGTAGTAAATTTGTTTGTCCAATCAACTTTCCTTTCTTTAGTTCAATGAAAAATCAATATGCATGATTACATTTAATAAAGTCCTTGTATGATGGAAATTCAGGTCGGTAGTTCTTTGACATTTTACCTGAGATACAGAGCTACCCGAAGTTTCAATTTCAAGTAAAGCTTATTACATTTTACTGGGACTGCCGTAATTTAATTTTAAAAGGTGGATTTCCACAACAGTGTCATGCCCAGTGTTCCTGGGGTAAACACCGAACCCAACTGAAGAGGAATTTAATGAATGATTAATATGTCAATTAATATAGTTAATGATCCATTATAACATCATTATGATAATTGATAATAATAATAATAATACTGTACATATTGATCTTTCAGTACTTTCTTGGCGTATTTGTTACACAAGATGTTATGAGTTATTCTTAGAGGCCTAACATCATTCAGCCCCTCCATCTCATAATGCTTCACTGTCACGCTACATCACATTGTTTCCCAGATAGCCATGGTGAAACATACAGTTTTTACTATTCATAGGGAAAAAAATATATTTAAAAAATTGAAAGAAATATAGAAATGCATGCAAAAATAAGGGAACTAAGGTTGTAGATACTGTAAGGAATGTAAAAGTGTAGGGAGTGGTGAAGAAAGGCAATAGAAGAAAGGAAAGATGAAAGTGCTAAAGAACAGGAATGAAAAGGGAAGAAGGAAGGATGTAAGCAAGGAAAGAAAGGCAAGGATAAAGTTGACGAAAAGAGAAGAGGGGTTTAAAAGAAAGGTGAAGATTAAATGGTTGAGAGAAGGAAAGATCTAGAATGATAAAGGGAGTAGAGGAAGGAATAGGGGAGTGAGGGTATGAGTAAAGGATGGAAAGGAGGATTAAAGGGTGGATGATAGTAAGTAAAGGGAGAATGGAATGTAAGAAAAGACAAAAAGAAGTAAGGTGAACAAAACAAATGATGAAGAAAGGAGAGGGGAACATAAGACAAAAAGATTGAAAGTATAGAATAGAGTGGTGTGGAGGTGTCCATTTTATTTTCCACACTTACTTTTCCACATTTACTTGTCTGCCACTGAGCTTTGCAGCTCTGCAAACTGTGCTGGATATATATATATCCAGCACTGTGTGTGTATGTGTGTGTGTGTGTGTGTGTGTGTGTGTGTGTGTGTGTGTGTGTGTGTGTGTGACTGTGTGTGGGTGTGGGTGTGTGTGTGTGTGTGTGTGTGTGTGTGTGTGTGTGTGTGTGTGTGTGTGTGTGTGTGTGCGTGTGTGTGTGGCTCAGTAACTGTGCTGTAGTTTCTCATGGGAAAAGGCAGAGTTGGAGTTTAAGTTGATGCTTTGGCAACCCACTCTGCAGACTCATTAGTACAGACCGCAGTCTCAGTGGGATAAAACGTGTTGATCTCCTTCATAGGCTCTCAGCAAGTGTTTGTATATGGAGCATAAAATTATTTCTCTCTCTCTTTCTCTCTCCCTCCCTCTCTCTTTCTCTCTCGCTGACAGGCTGCCGTCCTCACTTTTCTTGTTCTCATTTTTTCTCTGCTTCCAGCTGATCGAGTATCACAGATTTCTTCTCTCTCTTTTTTTTCCTAATTCTCTCATATTGTTTCTCTCTCTCAGGGCCATGGCTACTGAGGAACAGCAGTATCAACAGTGGGGAGCTGGAGGTGGGACGGCGAGTAAGTCAGGAGGTTCCTCCTGGTGTCTTCTGGAGGTCTTTGCTTCACCTGCGTCAGGCCCATTTCCTAAAGTTCAATATCTCACTGGGGAAGGACGCCCTGTTCGGGGTGTACATGCGAAAAGGCCTGCCTCCATCTCACGCCCAGGTCTTTAAAACAGCCGCACACACACACACACACACACACACACACACACACACACACACACACACTATATGCACTTGGCACCTCCTACTGTGTTCTCTACTTCTGCCTGTATACTTTTTAAGTGTGTGTCCTGGTGTAAACTCAGTAAAACTGACTCTGTTCTGAATATATTCAGGCAGCAGATCCACAGCGATCTTTATTTTCAGGTCCATCGTTCCCTATGCGGAACTAGCAATTTTTCCAACATGGCAACCTGGACATAGCTTTTTATATAAAAAGTCTGAAGTTTAGTTTACAACAAACAAATCTGGAATAATCTGGAATGATCTGCAAATTAATTCTTCTCTCATTTATTTACAATTCCTTCTCTTATTCACTGTTTTCTTTTATTCACTGTTTTATTTTTAGTTAACTTTTTTTTCACTGTTTCCTATTTTATTTACTGTTTTCTTTTTATTCACTCTTCTCTATTTTATTCACTGTTCTCTATCTGTATTCATGGAATAAGTGTTTTAGTGTTTAATCCCGCTGCATACCACATCTCTATTATATGTTCTTTTTCTCTTTCCACCTTTTCTTTTATTTCCTTCTGTCATTTTCTTCCTTTTCTTTACTTTTTCCAGTTTTGTACTTGCTTTTTAAAATCACATTCCTTTTTTTATTTCTATATTTCCCTTTTAATTTCTTCCCTTCTGTCCTTCCTTCCTTCCGTCCTTCTCTCTTTTCCTTTATTCTTTCCTCTTTTTTATTTTGTCTTCCATTTTTCCTTGCTTCCTTCTTTCCTACTTTCCACACTTGGTTTTCTTTATTTCGTTTCAGTATTCTGTCTTTATTTTTCCTTTCTTCATTATTTTTCTTTCTTTCTTTCTTTCTTTCTTTCTTTCTTTCTTTCTTTCTTTCTTTCTTTCTTTCTTTCTTTCTTTCTTTCTTTCTTCTTTCTTTCTTTCTTTCTTTCTTTCTTTCTTCATTCCTCTCTTTCTTTTCCTTCCTTCCTTCTTTAATTTGCTTTCACATATGCTACATATACAGTTAGTTGTGATTCAGTCGTAAATTCTAGAGTGCCTGTTAATTACATTTTTAGCTGTGGTCCACTCAAACCTGCTCTCTCTCTCTCTCTCTCTCTCTCTCTCTCTCTCTCTCTCTCTCTCTCTTCAGTATGACTATATGGAGCGTTTGGACGGGAAGGAGAAGTGGAGTGTGGTGGAGTCTCCGCGGGAGAGGCGCAGTATTCAGACGGTGGTGCAGAACGAGGCTATCTTTGTGCAGTATCTGGACCCTGGCACATGGCATCTTGCTTTCTATAATGACGGCAAGGAGAAAGAGTCTGTCTCCTTCAGCACGGTGGCTCTGGGTACGCCTGTCTGCCCGCTCTCATTACCATATCACTCGTACACGTTAGCATCTCAGCGGAGGCTTTTGGCTAAAAGAGCAGGGCTTCATTCCAAGCAGTTTAACTGGAATATAGATAGAGTGTTAGCTCTGGTACTTTCGAGAGTGTCATAGCCTGAAAGAGTAGTGTGCGATCGACTGGTGCTAGAGCAGGCTTGTGAGTTGTATACTCCTTTGAGAAATCACACGGAGAAGAAGCCTTTTACTACAAACAACGTTGAGAAAAAGAAATTGCTGAGTCTCTCACTTTGCTTCGTCAACCAGAGAAGGCCTTAGCTCTCACATTCACTTCGCTTCAATGCCAATAGACTGAATGCAGACTTATGCAAAAAAAGGAACATTTACCAAGTGCTTACTGCTATAAAAGATTTATTTTGAAATGGTTGAAGAAATGGATATTAATAGAAAGAGCTTAGAGATGCCCCTGGAAAACTCGCTTGCCAATTTTTATGTAATTTAATCTTTGGCCAATTTACACACTCAGAATAGGGCACTATCTGCACTCTTTATCATACATGAACTCAATCACAGGTGCCCACGATTGGCTCTTTTTTCTGTTGCACCTCTCAGTCTTTGTCTAGTCTTTACAGTCTTATCATCTTCATTAAATATTTTGGTGATTTCCATTTTCATATCTCAAACACAAAGACAAAATATCACTGTATTGCTAAATATACTTTCTTACATTTGAAATGTCTTACTTTCTGGAAATTCGAACTGTCGAGTTTTTATATATTTTTAACTAATCAAATTTTTAGAAGATTTAACTGTAATAAATGAACATTCAGTGACACCCAGATGAGGATGGGTTCCCTCTTGAGTCTGGTTTCTCTCAAGGTTTTTTCCTTTGCACATTCACCACCTTAATTAGGGACATACTTACACTTATAAAAAACATTCTCATTCATTCTTTATTACTGCATTATCTGTGTAAAGCTGCTTTGAAACAATGTCCATTGTTAAAAGCACTATACAAAGAAAACAAATGAAAATGAAAAAATGCATTCAATTTGAAATCATATTTAATAATGTCCATTGTCTGAAAGCAGCTTCATGTAGCTTAATTATTACATTTATTTTTCATGGAGTCATTTACTCCATGAATAACTAACAAAAACCCACCACATTGGTCAAGATAGTGAAGCTGTTATGGTCTCTTTCCACTTATTCATGGAGTAAAGAGGAACCAAAAAATTGTGTATTGCAACAAATAGGTCTATGGATGGGTAATTAGGTTTATAATCTTCAATGCAGATTTGTCTGAATATTGCTGTTAGCACTGGCATCACTGGCATACACCATAATGAAAATTGTCATTACTACCCCAAATAAACTCCTCAAACCTGAAACCTCTACTAAGGCAGCATTGTGGGAGACATTTTGAATAATAGTATGGATATTATTATCCTGATAGTTATTAATCCAAGACCACCACCTCTTGTCTGTTCAGCTTTCGAAGATTTATGCCTTTATGGCTTATTACGGTAATAAAGTTCCTCTTGTTTCAAGTAGAGCCAAGGAAATTTAAACATCGGGGCCTTGCCCTTGTCTTTGCCCTTATCATTAATCACTGGGCATCATTAACCCACTTCTTTTTCGACATCACCCAGATTCTGTGCAAGAGTGTCCGCAGAACTGCCATGGCAACGGAGAGTGCACATCAGGAGTGTGTCACTGTTTCCCCGGTTTCCATGGCATGGATTGCTCCAAAGGTACTAATCAAAGTGCATCTGCTTCTTTCATTACTTCCTTGTTGGCTTACGCTTGAGCCGTTGACTATGCCAAATTGACATTTCATATTAACATATACTTGATATAAATAGATATAAAATTGCAGGCGCTTGAACACTACAATTATTCAAGTTCAGCTTTTACTGTTTAGCTCATTCACATACTTTATTATACTATTTATCCGATCAAAGCTGTTCTTTTTTCACATATAGCTAATATTTTTCCACATTCTTTGGTATTGTATTATCTGGAACAGAAAAACACTTGTCAGGTTTTTTGGGGAATCCTTTTGCGGTTATTTATTAAGCTCAGTAATTGTCATTTGATTTGAATCAGTAAATAGTAATATGTTTCATATTTATGGACAATATTTAGCTTAAACTTATGCTCTGATATTTTTACCCTGTATAATTAAATTTCAATTATTTTTTTATTTTTTAGCTTTTAACTTTGACTAGTCATGGCCAGGATTAGTAAAACTGTACTCTTGTAAACATGGCAAGCAACTGTAAAGCATTATGGCAATCTAGTGCACTGCACCCAAAAACAGCTATCCAGCTATCCTGCGGAAATAATCCCATAGTCTATAATATATAATAATAACTATAATAATTATTTATAGATTAAAAATAATTGTGAGTGTGAGAAAGCATAGGAAATGGCGGCACCTCCACCTTGGACCGCCATAATCACAAAAAGCAAGTCATATTAATATTTTCTCAAACTCACGTGTGTAAAAACAGACAAAATATAATGCTGATGGCTGTTAAAATACCAGAGACAAAATAATTTGTTTGTTTTGTCTGCTTCTTAAAAAAAAAAAAAGAGTAGAAGTAGTTAGGATTATCTATTATTATCTAATATTATGATGATCTAATACAAATCGGGTGTATTCTTTAAAAAGTGTAACACAGTTCGGTATGTAAAAGTTAAGGACGATTCTGAGAATGTACAGATTAGTCTATGGCATTATCTCAAAGTCTCACGCGAATTTTAAAGGATGAGCTACTTTCCCTCAGAATGCTAGTCACACAGTGTTTTGCTAGTCACCCAGTATAACACTGTTGCTATGTAAAATCTATATAAAAAACATTCTGTGAAGAAATGTACTTAAATAAACATGAAATGTACACCATTTTTTATCCCAATCCTGATTATATTCAATGAGCATGTTTGGTATCTTTTAAGTGTGCACTTTAGCTTCAGGGCTAATGTAATGCTAACAAATCGAGTTAGCTTACAGTTACGCATCATGCTCACTGTATGGAGAAATGGTTATGCTCAGTCTCTACCAAGTCCATAACTTTATCAACATTAGCCGATTATAGACTTAGCAGTTTTAGTTGAAAACGCATTGTCATGCTAGCACAAATTCTGGACCCCTGTTCAGACAGTAAGTCGGAACAGCAATAAAAAAACAGTGCATATTGAGGGTTTCTAGTGTTTAGTTAAAATTCTTTGTGCAGAGGTCTGTTTTTTTTTTGTGATTCAGCGAAAACTGTTGCTGTTGCTCTTTCTGTCACTGTGTGATTTACTGGTGTTTATGTAATGAACAAAAAGCAAAGCTGAATCAAAGGTTTAATCGAAGCCTAAAATGTCTAATCAACTATATTTGGGTTAGGAGGAAAATTCGATCCTATTTAATATTTTGTAAAATAAATAAATAAAATTTTTAGAAGGCTGAAATTTGGTACTGAATACTGTATTTAAAAGCAAAACAGGCAGAGCGAGAGCACACTGCAGCCTTTTGCTACAAGACTCCACTCCTGCAGATATTGCCCTTTTTTTGTTGGTTGAATAATATGTGTGCGAGTTGTATTTCCTTCATGCCAGATCTGTGGGCCTGGCTGAGTGCTCGTTTGTGCGTTGGGTGTTTATCGTATCGTCTCGCTTTCTGATTCGCCCCTAGTGCTTTCATATAATTTCCTTGTACGCAGTCACAAACACTGATATTATGATATGAATAATAAATAAGTCCGTGCCGCCAGATGTTTGTTTAACCGAGGATTGCCCGTGACTGTGTGGTAGCTCTTTGATTCCATGTTTCTCACCACTCCGCTTTAATTACGCTGTTTCTTCTGTTTTACTTCCTCTCTGGCCTTTTCGCTGCAGCGGCTTGTCCCGTGCTGTGCAGCGGAAACGGACAGTACAGTAAGGGAGTGTGTGTGTGCTACAGCGGTTGGAAAGGGCTGGAGTGTGACGTCCCAACGGCACAGTGCATCGACCCCGAGTGTGGCGGCCATGGCACTTGCACCCACGGCACCTGCGTGTGCGCAGCCGGATACCGTGGGGAGAACTGCGACGAAGGTAAGAGTCTGGACTTGGTTGGTTTCCTGTAATTAACATCTGTACCAGTTCTGACACACCAAGACACCTGTCACATATCAATTTTTACAGTCATTTTCCTCTTCCTTTACTTCTTCCTCTGTCTCTTTTTTTTTTCCTCTGCCTTTGGCTCCAATTTTCATTTACTTTTGCATTTATGGGATTTGGTGGATGCACTAATCTAGAGTAACTTACAATAATCTTATTTATAGTAGTTAAGTGTTAAGGGTGGTGGTATTTAAATCATGACCTTCTGATCAAAAGTCCAACATCTTAACCACTGAGAAACCTCTTCTTTTATTTTACATTTACTTCCTGTTTCTTCTTTGCTCTCTCAAACCTCTTCACTCACTTCTGCAATTCCTTTTTCAACTCATCTTTCTCTTCTCTTCTTTTCATATCCTCTTTCTCCATTTACTTTTCTTTCTTTCTTTCTTTCTTTCTTTCTTTCTTTCTTTCTTTCTTTCTTTCTTTCTTTCTTTCTTTCTTTCTTTTCATCTGGTTTCCCCTCTTTTCTTTATTCCTGTCCTCTCCTGAAACTTATATCCTCTTTCTACTCCTTTCTCTCCCTTATTCTCCGTTTTCACTTCTTTATCTCCTCTTTTTCAATGTACTTCCTCTTTCTTTCTTATTCATATTCTATTATATATCTTCAACGCCTTCCTTTTTCTCTTCTTGCTCCTCTTATTTTCTGCCCGTTTTTTTTTTTTTCTGCGTCTCCTTCTCATATTATCCTTCGTCCTATTTCCTCTTTTCATTTACTGCCTCCTCTTTTTCTTTGCCAATTTGAAGAACGATTTGAATACAACTGATTACAAAGAGGTCTAATTGTATTCATTTGCAAAATATAAAATAGCTTTGTTTCTATAACAAAAAGAATTGAGCAGGTGTTTAAACGCTAATTAGGATGCGGGATTGCAGGTATGGACAGTTATTTTCTTTCACACAGCTGCAGAACGCAGGTATGTGTCGGAGATCAGATGGAAATTTGCTAATTTTCACAGATGACAGGCATGATCATCAGTCAGCGTTAGCTAACACCAGTTTAACTACCACAGCTTGGTGTGTGTTTTATATTTTAGAGGAACCCAACAGACAGACTGTTCTACACACCGAGGGGAAAAAATTCCTGATACTTTCTAAACACGTAATAAAAAAACAACCCTTTTCCTGGCGAGATGAATTTCAGTATCTGTGTTATATTAATAGCTCCAGCAGTGGGGTACATACATCATAGGCAGTAAGAAGGGAATTAAATTGGCCTTATTGATCAGGCTTTTAAAGAATTGGCCTGCTTATATAAGATCTCATTCTTTTTAGGCACTGGAAAGATCCCAGAAGTCAGTTTAAAAGAGCTTCATTAAAATGAGTTTGTGATCAAAAAAAAAAAAAAAAGAACAAGAAAGAAGTTTTACGGAGTGTCTGCATGTGCAAGGTCAAGAATTACCTTCAGGGCTTTTCCAATCATCAGGAATATTCTGATGTACAGCCTTTATTGTATATGTTTGTGACAGCTCACTCTGATTTTCCTCTCTTTCCTGCTCTCAGTGGATTGTCTGGATCCAGAATGTTCCGGTCACGGAACCTGCATATCGGGTCAGTGTCTGTGTAAGCCGGGCTGGACTGGGCCGCTGTGTGATGTTCCCAGGTCTCAGTGTCCAGAGCAGTGCCATGGTCATGGAGTGTACAGCGCAGATACGGGTCTCTGCACATGCGAAGCTAACTGGATGGGTCCTGACTGCTCCATAGGTCAGTGCTCATTTCCGCTTCATTTATTTTTTCACTTTCTCAATCATTGACCCTTTAATTTTCTACTCTTCGCTTCTCTTCCGCATTGTGCTCCTCCTTCGCGTCTACTTTTCCTCTTTTGTTCTCTTTCAGAACCTCTTATTTTTCATATTATTGTTTTCTTTTTCTTCCACTCAACAATGTGACTTCTTTCCCTTCTTTCTCTTTTCTTGTCAATTCCATATTATGATGTCTCTTTGCATATCTTTAATTCTTTACTCATTTCTTACCGTTCCTCTTGCTCAGCTTTCCTCGTCTCTCGCTGCATCCTTTTCTTAATCCCTTCCTCGTTTTTCTTCCTTTCTTCCTCCATTTTCTCAGTCTTTTCCTTTCTTTTGCTCTAATAAAAAATACTTTCTGTTATTTTCTCTTTCATTCTTTTCCACATCCTTTCTTGTTTTCTCTTCCCTTTATTTCCTCTTTCTCTTTCATTTCTCTATTGCTGTTTTCTTGTGGTTTCTTCTCTACTGCAGTTCTGCATTTTATTATTCTCATTTCTTTTTTGTGGCATTAAGTTTCCTCTTTTTCTCTACCCTGTTTCCTCTTCCTCTGTATTCCTCCTTCTTCCCTCTTCTTTTTATTGTTCCTGTATATAACTTTATCCACATCTCTTTGTCCTTTTTTTCCTCATTTAGTTCTCTTCTCTTCCTTTCCTTCCCCATTTATTGTCCATCTGTTGCTCTTTCCTCAATTCTTCTGAGATGTATTTTTTCTATTTGTTTCTCTCTGATCTTCCCCTCTTTCTCTCTCTTGCTGCCACCATGTGCAGAGGTGTGTTCTGCAGACTGCGGGAGTCATGGTGTGTGTGTAGGTGGTGTGTGTCACTGTGAAGAGGGCTGGGCAGGTGCTGGATGTGATCAGAGGCTCTGTAACCCGCTGTGTGTGAAACATGGCACCTGTAGAGATGGCAAGTGTCAGTGCGAACAGGGCTGGAACGGCGAGCACTGCACCATTGGTAAATGCACACACGCACACACACACAAGACACACAGAAAACACACAGGCACCACATGTGTAGACTCTGAGGGCATCGCAGTGTCACTAACAGCAGTCGTATAATGTCGACAGCTGTTGTGATCTATCAGCCTACAGTTTATTCATCACTCAGAGGATTGAATGCGAATGTCTGTAACACTGTCAGCTGCCATGCAAAATGATATAAATGCCTCAAGAGCTTTGACATAACATGCAGATGTATCATAATTACCATCTGACTACAAGCAGCTTGCTTGTTTTCCACTTCTAAAAGGAATGGCCAAGCAATTTTTTTTTATTCATTACATTGTTTTTATTCAATAGAGTGGATAATTTATAGTGCAATTTTGTGATACGGTCTAGAAGGGGGAAAAAAAACGTCTTGCTGTACCATGACTTGTTGTCCCAGAGGCCATGCCCATGCTTTCATCACTGTGACTGATAAAGACTGTGGCCACACCTTCTTAATTGCGACTGTCTGTCACATTATACATTTCTTCTTCACGAAGTCTGGCAATCACATAAGCCATGGCAGTTTTAAAGGCACAGAGGCCACGCCTCCTTTACTGTGACTGACAGACAGGAAGGCCAAGCCTCATCCACTATATCTGGCAGACACAGGGTCCACACCTTCTTCTCTGACATTGACAGAAAAGCCACAGCCCATTCCCTGGGACTGATAGATACAGAGGCCACGCCTTCTGTTTTGTGACTAGACAGAAAGGCCACATCCCATTCACTAGAACTGACAGATACACAGACCACACCTACTTCACCTTATCATTCATTTAAGAGGCTTTTATACCTCTGTTTACTTCATATCTTATGATTTGGAGGCAGCTGGGCTGAGAAATCAGTTCGGTTTTTAGTCATTTGCTAATGACAAAATTTTGCTCAATAATGATGAAATAATTTATAATTCATAAAGGTCTGTTGTTACAATCCACCATATGTCACAGAATTAGGGCAGATTTGTGTAGATAGCTCATTTTGTGTACTGCATAAGTAAGCACTTGTTTGTGTGTGTGTGTGTGTGTGTGTGTGTGTGTGTGTGTGTGTGTGTGTGTGTGTGTGTGTGTGCACACAAGAAGAAAGAATACACCTTGTGCTAGTCTAGTTAAGATTCTGCAGTACAACTACAGGGTAAATTTGCTGGAATACTAATAACAGCGAAACACAGGTGGAATACTAATTGGCTGCTCTGTGGTTGAACACTGTGTGTGTGTGTGTGTGTGTGTGTGTGTGTGTGTGTGTGTGTGTGTGTGTGTGTGTGTGTATATGAGTGTGCTATTCACATGTTTAAAGACAGTAAATTCTCAAGTATCTCAAGTGCTCTAGCGCCTACTAATACGCTTCAAATGGTGAAATATGAAGGCTTTACCTGTTTATATCTACAGCATTATATAAAGCGTATAGCTCTTTTATTATACATATACCCTGTTCAGCCAAATATTTATGGACAGCAGGCATCACACGAATTTAATGGTCCTTCCCGAACTGTGACAAGACATTGGAGTTGTTTAGATTCTGCATGACGATGACTCTGTGCACAAAGTTAAATGAAAACATGGTGTGTAAAGGTTGTGGTGGAAAAATCTCAAGTGTCTGACACAACATCAGCTGAACATACGAACATATAAAGCATACTTTGGAGTATTACAGAGTCTCCTAAAATCCAATCCAATACAATACAATACAATAAAATAGTGTTATGTAGTGTAGTGTAGTGTAGTGTAGTGTAGTGTAGTATAGTGTAGTGTAGTGTTGTATAGTATAGTATAGTTTAGTAGGCTCAACATTATGAACACCTGCCTAATATTGTGTTGGACCCCTTTTGCTGCCAAAACAGTTCTGACCCATCGAGCATTAACAGCATTAACTTCTTCAGTAGTTTGAGCTACAGGAGAACGTCTGTTGGATCGGACCACACGGACCAGCCTTCACTCCCCACATGCATCAGTGAGCCTCAGCCACTTGTGACCCTGTCGCCGGTTCACCACTGTTTCTTCCTTGGAACACTTTTGATAGATTCTGACTAATGCAGACCAGGAACATCCCACAAGAGCTGCAGTTTTGGAGATGCTCTGACCCAGTCGTCTAGAAGTCAATATTTGGCCCTTGTGAAACTCGCTCAAATTCTTACGTTTACCCATTTTTCCTGCTTCTAAAACATCAACTTTTCAACAAAATGTTCACTTGCTGCCTAATAAATTACACCCACTAACAGGTGCCATGAGAAGGTATAGCACAGTGTAGTATACTATAGCATAGTTTAATATAGTATAATATAGAGTAGTGTTGTATAGTATAGTAGAGTTTAGTTTAGCATTATATAATATAGTATAGTTTATAGCAGGGGGGGGCCCAATACTTCGATCGTGATCTATCGGTTCATTGTGAGGTATTGTGGGGATCGCATGACATAAAAAAATAGATATTTATTTATGCATTTTTAGTAGGTAGATAATTTTGACTTGGTCATTTTATAAGTAGCTTGCATGCTGAAAAAGTGTGTGCACCCCTGGTTTAAAGATGGTATATTAGAGATTAGTTTAGTATAATATAGTACAATGTAGTATAGTACAGAATCATGTGGTGTAGTATATTATTTCCTGAATCTAAAAAAGAAAGGTTTCTTAAGTGACAGGTCTTTCGTATTACACTTTTTACATTCATCAGTAATTAGGAATTAATTTCCTGGGGGGGAAATGAGAGAATATTTGAAATAAAATCACTGTGTGATCTGTACAATTAAATTAAGAAGAGCAACACACTCACACATCTTGGGTGGGTGCCAAACAGCAGTTGGAGCAGTGATGGCACCAATTTGTTATTTTAATCATTTAACGCACCGTCAACCAATCTATTAATATTATGGTCATATAGCTCCTTTGTGACAGTTACACAGGAAATTATTCAAACATGATAGTAATGAGGGAATGACATTTCATCTTTTTTTATTTTTTTGCTTTATCAGTAAATGTTCAGTATTTTGCCGGTTGCCACATTAATTTCCCTGAGCTCAGAGTGCTAAGATGAGCTGAGTTAAGTAGTGAAAATGAAAAGGTGAAAATGCACAAATCTGATTGGCTAATCCTGGTGATGTTAAAGAGAAGTTTATCTCTATATATATATTAATACGTTTTAATTTTTGTGCGTTTTGCAAACCATTCATGAATATATCAAAAGAATATTTAATGTTCTGTACAATTCATGTGTTTGCTGCATTGTCTATAGGGCACCAGATGTAATGTGCTACAACTCGATCAAATCAAATGTAAAATCTGATCTCTCTCTCTCTCTCTCTCTCTCTCTCTCTCTCTCTCTCTCTCTCTCTCACTCTCTCTCTCTCTTTGTCTCCTACAGATGGGTGTCCAGGCCTGTGCAACGGTAACGGCCAGTGCATTATGGGTCAGAACAGCTGGCACTGTGAATGCCACACGGGCTGGCGGGGGACAGGCTGCAGCGTTGCCATGGAGATTTCCTGCAACGACAACAAAGACAATGAAGGAGGTGAGAATCAATTCCAGTCCACAATTAAGACGTAACCCGGAGAAACGCTCGAATCATACGGCGAGGTAGGTTCCTGTGAAGGAATTCGATGAGGGTTTTATAGCATACGCATTCAGCCATGACATGGATTCCAGACGTCAAATTGAAAACTTATTCCGCAGACATGAGGTGTGTAATATAGAAAATAGCGTGAAGCAATGAAATCAATACAGGCACTCCTCATAAAATTCACCTCATAATGCACCCTGTTGAAAATCTCCTTTATGAATGAGGCACAATGTTGCACTCGGGAAGCTGGAGCACACCGCTGCGTCTTTAGATGGGATGAAATCTGTGTGATTGCATGGCTTCAGCTCACCTTTCCCAAGAGAGCGTATTACACTGCCCATCTCTATTCCACCTCCAGTGCACTGCCATCAACAGTTTGGATGAATCAAAGTCCTTTCCTGTCCTTTGTGTCATTATACTCAGATTAAGAGAAGGTTAGAAGCTTATTATATAAGTAATAAAGCACCTGAGCTGCCTGTTGTAGAAAGATGTTTTTAAAAAAATATTTTCCAAAGTCCTTTTATAGCACAGCGATCTACCAACCATTTTATTTGATCATTTATTAACATAATAATTATGTATACAATGACACTTTTTTTATCCAATTATAGTTTATTAAACATCCATGAAATTGTTTGTGTTATCTATATATTACATTATAGCCATTTTGTAATCTATTCACTGGTTCTAATATTAAGTATTTATTCACTCATCTTCAGTATGAGATCGATTCTGGTAAAGGTTATGGTGGATTCTGAGCCGATACCAAGTAACTTTGAGCATGACATTTATACCTTGGCAGATTTAACATAGTCGGTCTATATGCTGGCTTTATTGGTGGGAAAAAACGACAAATTTTGCATATTTTGTTCTGATATTTAATCATTTAATTTGTCATTTAAATGAATTTTTGGAAAATGTATTGTTTCAATTCATTTATTCATTTAAATTATCTTTTAGGGGTGTCAAAAATTATAATACTAATAATAATAAAAAAAATTATAATACTACTAATAATAAAAAAATAATAATAATCATAATTATATATATATATATATATATATATATATATATATATATATATATATATATATATATATATATATATATATATATATATATTCCACTTCTGTCTTAACAGCTTAATTTACTATTATATATTGTCCACGTCTTTATATTTCAACTTGTTTTGGTTTTTGGATATTTCAACTGGTTTTTGGGCATGCCTTACATCCCCATCATTATTATTAGCACCATTACTCTTTGCTCTGATTTACATTTCCATCAAATTATACTAGGGGAGCTCAATTTTAATTGCCATTCACAGATTCACAGAAACCGAAGCTCCCTTGAGCCTGTCTACAATTTAGCCCCTGGGTTGCGTGAAGAGATTAAACAGTTTGTCCTTCAATACATTTCTCCTTTCTTTCACACTTTCTCTGTCTGCCTCATTCTGTGTGTCTCTCGCTCTCTCTCTTTCAGTCACAAGCACACATGCTTCCTTTCTTCTCATTCTCCGTTTGCTTTTTCCTGCTACAGGGGAGTTACTTCAGAGAAAGCATGCAGATCAGAGACAGTTGAGTCAGAAAGTACAAAGCCGAGTAAAAAGTCGTTGGCACTGAGTGTTTGTTGCGTGTTACAGACAGATGGGACTGGTGTGTTTGGGGAATGGTGCTTAAAACGAGTACGTACATACAGAGCGAGAGAGAGCTAGACAGAGAGAGAGAGAGAGAGAGAGAGAGAGAGAGAATTAAAGGGTATAAAAGAGGAGAAGCCCCTCCGGATTGTGTGTGTGATGTTCTCTATGTCTTTGATGTAAATTTGATAGAAATGATTAAAAAAGACGAACAGAGGAAGAGTGTGTGAAAAAGAGGCTGAGCCCAGGACAGACAGAAAGAGAAAATCTGAGCTAGATCATCATTAAGCATAGACGTCTTCTCAAGACTGTCTGCTGATCTAATTACAGACGTAGACGCAAATATTCTTATTTGAGTTATGATTTATTTAGCAGACTTATTATCGTGTTATTCGGTTGTTTTATTTCACATTGAAGCAGTGCAGTCTCTTAAATAAAGGGAATCTCAATACAGTGAGCTTTAATGATAAAATGGTGTTACCTTTCCACTTTAATAGGAACACTTGTAGTCCTGATCAGCCAATCAGGTGCAGGGTTTGGGGCCAAAAGTGCTATATTATGCACAGCATTTCAGAAAGTGACAATTTTTTGGGATTTTCAGAACCAACAAAAAATAAAAAACATATAGTGAGTTATCAGAAGAAATCATTTGGTCTGGTTTGTGCTGACAAACGGTAACTTAAATAGCTAAGATAACTACTCTGTACAAGTATCTTGGTCTCAAAACTCACATCATCCCTTCCTTTCTAATTCTTGTTTATATATATTAGAGATTTTTGAACAAGTTGATAACGCGTTAACCGTTTTTATTAAAAGTCTAAATAAATAAAATATTAAAAAAGCGAAATTTAAACCTTCAACGCAATACCCATTTATTCACGAGGTCCTATAAAAAAAATGTATAAACTCCACCCACATTTTTTTTAAAATCACTAAACATTTGTTTTTTTGATGCCCCTCAAATCAAGCTTGAAATTAAGTCTCAATTCAAGCCCCAAAATGGTGCACACATCCTGCAATTAAAACCGTCCAAAACATAGCAAAAGAACTGTTTGGTCCTGATGATTTTCTGAATTTAAAACATAATTATTACTTTAAAACATTTACAAGAATATTTTGTCTTCATGCTTTGTGTTGAAAGTGGTTTCACTAATAATAAACATACATTTGCATAAAGCATCAATATTTGTCCATGCACATGTTGATTAGAGTATTAAAAAGTATTAAATTAACATTAAGAACAGATAAAAATGTGTGATTAAGTTGCGATTAATCGTTATTAAATATTTGAATCAATTGACAGCCCTAATATACAGTACAGACCAAAAGTGTGGACACACCTTCTCATTCAAAGAGTTTTCTTTATTTTCATGACTATGAAAATTGTAGATTCACACTGAAGGCATCAAAACTATGAATTAACACATGTGGAATTATATATGGAATTATATACATAACAAAAAAGTGTGAAACAACTGAAAAATGTCATATTCTAGGTTCTTCAAAGTAGCCACCTTTTGCTTTGATTACTGCTTTGCACACTCTTGGCATTCTCTTGATGAGCTTCAAGAGGTAGTCACCTGAAATGGTCTTCCAACAGTCTTGAAGGAGTTCCCCGAGAGATGCTTGGCACTTGTTGGCCCTTTTGCCTTCACTCTGTGGTCCATCTCACCCCTAAACCATCTCGATTGGGATTGGCGCAGCACCCCATCACTCTCCTTCTTGGTCAAATAGCCCTTGATGCCTTCAGTGTGACTCTACAATTTTCATAGTCATGAAAATAAAGAAAACTCTTTGAATGAGAAGGTGTGTCCAAACTTTTGGTCTGTACTGTATATATATATATATATATATATTCATTTTCTTATTCATATATTTTTTTTTATACTTGTACTTTATACTTTTTCATACTTTTATAGTTTTTATACTTTGTATTTGTATTTATTGTATTACTTTATATTCTATTTCAATCACGTTAGACAGTCGTAAAAAGCATTTCACTACACGTCACACTCTGTACAGACATGAATGAACGTGTATGTGAGAAATAAAAGTTCATTTCATTTCATTTGGTTTGATATTATAATGTGACAGAAGACTAATAGTCGGTTCCACTCTTGTCATCCAAGAACAGGAACCTGACACTAGTGTGGACACCAGTTTCCACACACTAAACAGTTAAAAATTGGAAGAAAGGATGGTCTTTGGTCACAAGTTGAAACATTCAAAAAGCGGCATAGAGACACCAATGTTACAACAGTTACCTTATTGAAAACCCTCTAAAACTTTATAAAAAGATTTGTGTTTAGTGGTGAGAGATTATACACATTAATCTGTTTCCTATTATGTTTCCTCCATATTTGCAATCGGTGCTAATAATTTGGGATCTGTCTTTGTATTATTTTTGCAACATACCATTAAGATGTGTTGTATTTCCTCCTTAAAGATGGTTTGGTTGACTGCATGGATCCAGACTGCTGCGCTCAGAGCCTTTGCCTGAGCAATCCGCTGTGTCGTGGGTCACGTGACCCTCTTCAGATTATTCAGCAAAGCCAATCGTCCGGGAAGCAAGTCAGCTCTTTCTTTGACCGAATCAAGGTGCTGGTGGGAAGAGACAGTACTCACATCATACAAGGAAGTAACCCTTTCAATGCCAGGTAACTTACCATTCTTTTTATTATGTACGATAAACACACAATCGTTAAAGATGAGAACTGTATTCATATTGATTTGAGAGGGGTTGTGGAATAACATGATTTTTTCAGCAGCTTAAGTGTCTGGACATGAGGGATTAAAGCGTCTTAAAGCATAGTTACGCTGAAATAAAAAGAACAGGACACTGTCTTTCATCACCCGCCCACAAGTCAGGCACTAATGACAACAATTTACCATGACCATGAAGAAATCAAGGTCAGCCGTTGGACCTAAAACATCACATCACAAACAAGATGACAGATTCTCAGAGGCTAATTAAAAAACAAACAAACAAAATAAACAGTCCAGTCACTCTTGGAGATTCACCAACACGCTACTATTTCCTTTTATCTTCTTTATTTTCCTCTTTCGACAGCAAATCCGTGACCGAATCCTGCCGTCTTCTTCATTCTAAAGTGCTCCACTTCAACAGATTTCAATCATATTAATATTCCAGAATCCCGAACATACAAACATGTTTTTATGATAATCTAGCTTTCAGGTACATTGCAGAAATAGCACTGCTGTTTTTTTTGCTTATTTTTTATCACATACATTTCCATTGCTTTGTGTGGTGCAGACACGTTTTAGCAGTGTGAAATGAATTTGATGGGTCCACACACACAGGATGTTTTCAACGTTTGGGCAACAAAGAACAGTGGGAGAGCAGTTGGCATGCTTTTATTGCTTCAGAGAAGCACACGCAAGCACGCTGAAGCAATAGCGCCAGTGCTTTGGCATATCTTCAGTTAAATATTATCACTTCAATTCATGATAATTCGATTTTGATCTGGACGTATTTGGATTTATTAATCACTCTATAATCCTAAAATCCTGAATTTGCCCGTGTTCTTTTATTTCCAACATGTATTTTGAGCAAAGACCTGGGAAGTTTTGTTTACCCATCACAGCTCGACTCAATTGAAACTCATAATAATGTCGCTGGTCAACATTAAACTCCACTCTCCAGCCGATAATTGGTTCACAATGTGGCAGCCAGGATTCTAACAGTCAAGAAATAGAGCTCTCATTACTTATCATATTAGCATCTACTTTGGCTGTGTGTGATTTTAAAATCTTGTTTTACATCTACAAGACACCTTTTTCACATGAACAGCCTAAAGATACTTAAGGTTAGTGTAGATGGTTTCACTTACAAACCATAAAGATGGCTTTGGACTACAATTGAACAGTTTTACATTCAAATATCCACCAATGAGCAGCTGAAAAATGCTATCCAGGGCTGTACAGATACAGACGGGATCCTTAATATCTCATTAGATTGTTCACCGTCCTTGTTGTTCTGATAAAACCAATCATGCTTTTTTTCTGTGGTCAATCATAAACAGTATTTAACGGTCAATCTTCTTTTAAGACTTTTTTAAAGATTTTTTTTATTTTAGCTTTTAAATAGGTTTATTTTCTAGTGATTAAAATAGGTAAATGTTCATTCACATTTACAAAACTTTTGTAGAAAGCCTTGTCCAGAGTGATTTGCAGTGAGGGTTAAGGGTCCATGTCTGAAGGCCCAGCAGTGGCAGCATGGTGGTGCTAGGATTTGAACTCACAACCTTCTAGTTAAGAATCTGACACCTTATGGTACTGAACTACCACTACCAATGCGATTCAATGTTCGATGATCACTATTCTTGCATTATATATTTGAACTTAGCTTGGTATGTTTTCAACGTGTTTTCTTTGATTAAAAAGGTTTTTTAGGGTCAAATTTGTACAAATAAAGCAACTGGCTAGTAAGTCTTACAGTCTAAAATCTTCCTTCCATTCAGTCAAAAGACAGAAGGATTCTCTCAAAATTCGGAAGTCCCTAAGGGATTTGCATTCTTCTACCGAGTTTTCTCCTATTCTTTACTCCTCTCTATTTCTACTTCTAATTATTTTATTGTCTGCTGAAGTCTATTTACAGGAGCTTTATAGGGTGTGAAAAGCACTATCTAGAGGTATTTATTTCTGGCATAATAAGAATCACAAACTGTTTTACTCACAAAAAAAGAAATGCAACATGGAAAGAAAATATTAGCCGTAATTGAAATCAAATATGTTTACTTGAAAGGCTGTTAATGAAAGGCTGCATGACTCTACAGTCTGAGCTTGAAAGAAATCAGCCCCAGCCTTGCTTCTTCATAGCATTCTGTCTCTTTTTAGTTCGACTTTCCACAAAAATCCAAAATAATCCGGGTTATCCGTTAAGGTTACCGGTGGAAAGGGCGGGGTTTCGGGGGTTTGAGGTGCCACTCTTGGGCCCTTAAGCAAGGCCCTTAACCCTCTGTGCTCATGTGTATCATGGCTGACCCTGCACTCTCTGACCCTGCGCTCTGAGCAAGCTGGGATATGCGAAGAAAGTATTTCACTGTGCTGTAATGTATATGTGACAAATAAAGGTTTTTCTATTGTCTAAATTAATAAAAACTGATGTCTTTCGTATGTTTGAAAGAGAAACGAGTCACATGAGCTTACCCATGCAATTTATACCACAGAATTTGATCCATTGTGACTTACTATTATATGAGACTGGTGGCTTTCCAGTTTCAGGATTCAAACTCTAGTCCTTTAGTAAGTAGTAAACATGTAGCTGATAAAGATTCCTTTTTTCTTTGTTTTTGTCTCGGCGATGGTATACGTAGCCTGGCGTCTCTGATTCGTGGCCAGGTCTTGACATCTGACGGGACTCCTCTGGTGGGCGTCAACGTGAGTTTTGTGAACTACCCACATTACGGTTACACCATGACTCGTCAGGATGGCATGTAAGTGTTCATACTTATCAGTCGCATCGTTCAAACTGTATATAAAAACTGGCGTAGAGTGGATTCATGTCATACAGGATATATTTTGTTCATGCACAGATGAAGAAATGCATTTCTTTTCCCCGTGTGTTCAGGTTTGACCTGGTGGCTAACGGCGGCGCATCTCTGACCCTGCGCTTCGAGCGAGCACCCTTTCTGAAACAGGAGCGCACCGTGTGGCTACCATGGAACCGCTTCTACGCCATGGACACTCTGGTCATGAAGACGCAGGACATCGTCATCCCAAGCTGTGATCTGAGCAGCTTCGTCATACCTGATCCTGTGCTCGTGGCCTCCCCTCTGTCCTCTTTCTTCAGCTCTAATCCTACAGAAAAGCACATTATACCAGAAAGCCAGGTATACACACAGACTTGCTTTACATATCTTAGTACTAGCAGTGAAGAAGGCTATTTAGGAACAGCATGGTCATTGTGTGGAATTCAAGCTGATCACAATTATAGTTATTAAACATATGATTATTAATTAATCATCTATTACATTACATTTTTATGTTTATGGATACAGATGTAGATATAGCTACAAAAGATTTGACTGTGACTTTCAGACATTTGTGAAACACTATGTTTTTCATCATTTTTTGAGACACATGCATGTTCATTTTCTTTATATGCAACAAACTAGGTAATAAATTGTATATACAGTGGAACCCGCTTATCTCGACCTCGGTTATCTCGACAACCCTATTAAGTCGACGTTTTTGAAGTGGAACCGCCAAATTCTCGCTTTGTCTTAGCATTTTTTATCAGTTATGTCGATTCTTTTGTGTCGCCGAACCCTAATATCTTGAGCACAAGGGGGGAAAATTTTCCATTTAACGTCGGTTATCTCGGTGCAGCCGCAGAAGAACTCGCGGAAGTGGCGGAAAAATCAAGTCTTACAGCTGCTACAGGTGTTGTATTGTATACTGGTGAATCTCTGCTGTTAGTTAGTGCACATATGCCTTTTGTTGTTAAATGTTATGCGATGAACGGGAGGCGAAAGCCGCGCTTGGCGGCGCGGAACTTGGGATGAGCAGCAAAAGCATAGAACGAACACCGGCAGGATTGGTGGGGAATCCGCGGTGCGCTTTGGGAAGAAAAGAGCAGCCGGTGAGAGAGTGCCGGTGGAAAGGCACGTACCGGGATACGCATGCGCGATAACAACGACCGCCGTGAACCAACATATACCAACAATAACGGACAGTGAGAGTGTGGAAGTTTAAATAGGAGCTGGTGATGATGATAAACGAGCAGCATATGTGCGCGATTGAAGCCGGGAGCTTCAGAGAAAGCGGCCGAAAAAGCACCTGACACGCTGAAGGGGGCCGAAGGGGGCGTGGCAGGTGGATTCCTGACAGATAAACATGTACTGTATGTATTTTTATAGCATGCCTTCATCAAACAAATCGCGGCAACACTGTTGTGTAAAAAAACCCTTCAAAAACACGTGCATGCACATTCTCATTTATTAACGCACATCATGTACATAAAAACATTTCAAGCACGTTAATATATTGCCGCCATTTTGATTTTCGTTTATCTCAATCATCGGTTATCTCGATGCTTTTTGGCGACCCCCTAGGACATCAACATAACCGGGTTCCACTGTACTTATAAACATATACATTTCATATGTTACATATTAGTTTCAATCACAAATACTCCCTTAGCATGAATAACAACTTTGCACACTCTTGGCATGCAGACAGTTCAAACATTCAGCTGAAATACTTTCATTCCTGTTGTAAAACTTGCCAAAATGTTCTTAACTAGTATTCCAGTGGTGGACAGAGTACACAAATCATGTACTTGAGTTAAAGTAGAGAGTAAAGGTCAAATGCGACTTCAGTAAAAGTAAAAGTGCTTCCTTTAAACTTTCACTTAAATAAAAGTACAAATGTGTTTGCCTTCAAATGTACTTAAGTATCCAAAGTACTATGATTTATTATAACGTTATTATAACTATAATGTTCCTATTATCATTTTTGTGAAAAGTCTTAACTCAGTTTATGTAAAAAAAGACCCGCAAGCGTGCGCTCGACCCTGATTGGTGGGTTAGGGTTAGGTGTGTTTGACCAGTAAAATGTTTACCCACTCATAAATAAGAAGAAACAAATAATTTCGTAAAACGTATTTGAGTAAAAAGTCTGATATTTGACTTTAAAATGTAGTGAAGACTCTCCCCAAATGGAAATACTTCAGTAATTACATGAAAAGTACATTAACGAATTAAATTTACTTCATTACTGTCAACTACTAGAACATTGTTTCTGACCTTGAGATCCACTTCTTCCCAGAGCATGTTATTAGAATTTTGGTGCAGTGACTGGGCAGATTGTTCCATGATGGCTAACACTCCAGCTGACTGTTTGTTCTCTAAACAACTGTTACAGAGCTTCGGTTCATTGTCTTGTTGTATGGTGAAGTTGTTTCCAGTTATCTGCAGTCCAAATGGAATTGTGTGGTGTTGAAGTACGGAATGGCCGCCATGTTGGTTTAGTCATTTTTTTATTTACCTGGAAAGAATAGGTATTGACAAGCATTGGGCATATGTGCACTATAAAATCTAACGTGTTGTCTCTTTGTGGTAGCTCAGTGGTTAAGGCGCTAGGTTACTGATCGGAAGGTTGGGGGTTCAAGCCCTGGTATCGCCAAGCTGTCACTCTTGGTCCCTTGAGCAAGGCTATTCTATTCTTATACATTCAATATGTTTTGCTTGTTCCACAGCAAAACAAAATCTTAATTTTTCAGTAAAGTCAGTAAAACCAGACAAAAAAAAAAATCTCTAACCAAATGGAAACTGAATTTTAAATGAAACCTGAAAATAAAATAATGAGTGGAGCCTGGGGCTTTAAAACAGTTTGCCTGAAGGACAATAATATGCAGTAGCTTGGTAAAAACTAAGACAACAATGACTCATAGCAGTGTAAAAGAGCAGCAGTTCCCTGGAGCGTCTCTTTAATCACCTGTAACCTTCTCTGCCTTTGTGTAATATTTTTTTTCCTGCTTTGTAGCACTGCACAATATTCTTTATTTCTTTACCATATTTAAGGTATTATATGAATAAGGGCTATATTAGTAGGATATAGATGGTGTTTTTTTAAAAATCTCTCTCTCTCTTCTTAGGTTCTTCATGAACAAGTGGAGATCCCAGGCACCAGTCTGAACCTGTGCTATCTGAGCTCTAGGACATCGGGATATCATGCAATGCTTAAAGTGACCATGACCACCGCCCTGGTGCCCGTGAGCCTGGCCAAGGTGCATCTGACAGTGGCCATGGAGGGACATTTGTTCCAGAAGTGGTTCCATGCCTCACCAAACCTGGCCTACACATACATCTGGGACAAGACAGATGCCTACAGACAAAGAGTGTATGGCCTGGCTGAGGCTGTGGGTGAGTCCTACTAGAGTGTCATCTTATTCTTCCAGATCTAATAGCATTTAAACAAAAAAAACCGTTATATTTGTTTTTCTAGCATGAATTTGGTCCAGATAACTGATCCCTGATGAGTTTGTCTGACAGTCTACTCCTGAGTTTTGGTTTCTAATAACATAATTGTTTGAGCTGGCCATGTTATGATGGCATAAATGCCGCAAATGCATATGTAGCTTTGAAATTGCCTTCTGAAGAAAATGCACTGAGGAAGGATTTCACACAAAAGCAACTACATTTCAAACCATTCCTTTTATAAAGGCTTTACTTAAGCTGTAGATCAGCATCAAGTTCACACGCTTCTTCTACAAGTCGGAAAAGCCCAGTGAAGAGTTTATTAGGTAGTGATTTCCAGAATAAAGGCAGAAAGTTGCTTGTTCGCATTAGGTTTTTGGGGACAGTATGAATAAAAGCAAGCTGGTTCAGTGGTTCTGATATTAAGCTTCTGTTAACTGACATTTGCTCAGTTGTATGAAAAAGGGCATAGGATAACAGCTGTAAATGTAAACATCGGGACAATAGAATTTTATGTATTTTATGTATGTTTGTTGGACTAAGCCCCATATTTTGTAACTTAGTCTTTAATATTTTTTATTATACAATACTTTTTTTACACAATATGAAAATATCTTGATCAAATCATAACCCTAAACCCTAAATAAACAATTCTTGTGAAAATGCATGCAAACATAAACGATACCAAATTAAAATCTGTATATATTGAAAACAAAAAAGTGAAACAGTCCAAACAGTAAGCATTTTCTTGCTGTAGATTGACAGTCGGATTGTAACTATAGTGACTCAACCAGTGTAATTCCCTTAACCACACATCACTTAATATGGAGACTCCCTTACACTCATCTAATAAGGCCTACTGGACCTATGTTGTTCTCTTCAAATTAGTTGAAGCAATAAGTTGTCTAGTCCCTGGTCAGCAATGAAATGAAATTAAACTATAAAGTGTGCGTGTTCATGTGTGTACTTATTTCTTTCTCTGTATGTCTCCTCTCTCTCTTTCTTTTTCTCTCTCTCTATCTCTCTCTCTCTTTCTCTAGTGTCTGTTGGATACGAGTATGAGACATGTCCTACTCAGATCCTGTGGGAGAAGAGAACAGCAGTACTGCAGGGTTATGAGCTCACCCCATCAAGCCTGGGTGGCTGGTCACTGGACAAACATCACACACTCAATAGTCGCCATGGTGAGCCAATACACACGCATACAATTTCACCTATAAAAGATCTCCGGACAAAAACATTATTCGCAGCCATGAGTAGAAATGGAGTAGACATGTCTTACTCGACAATGCGACAAGCTTGTATGGAGCGCTGTTAACTTTGTGCTCTGGGTTTAAGCAAAACACAGCATTTACAGTCCTGTGTATCAGGAAGGTGATTGTAGATCTGTAGGTGAAGACCAAATCTGTGTGTGACTTGAATGAATTACAAATGTAATTCGTTATTGTACTTAAGTAGCTTTTTTTTTGCGAAATCAGTTGTTCCTTTTTATTTATGAGCGGATAAAAACTGATCAGATATGCAGCAGTTCAGTTCAACAGCAAGCAGAACATTTAGAGAAGAATAAATGATGGAAGAAAATCACGACTTTAACTTGCGACAACATCCGTGGCCTCGTTTACGCGATTCTTTTTATTTTTTTTAAGAAGTTCTGGGCTCATGATTATTTGTAATAGATATCAGTGTTTGATTTAATAATAATCATTTAATTAATAGATCAGTGTGCTGTGAGTAACATTAGAGTCTTTTCACATACACTGAGTTATTTAAGCAAAGAATCTTGTGATAAAAATGATAATAGGAACATTACAGCCTTAATAAATCATAGTACTTTGGATAATTAAGTCAATTTCAAGGCAAATACTTTTGTACTTTTACTCAAGTGAAAGTTTAAAGGGAGCACTTTTACTTTTCCTGGAGTCATATTTTACCTTCTGTATCTCTACTTTTACTCATGTACATGGTTTGTGTACTTTGTCCACCACTGCCCAGAGAAAAACGCTATCTGCCTTCTTTCTCATACATGAGCGCAGAGTTTGCCCACGATTGCTTAGGATTGCTATAAAAGAGAGAAAATGACAGCTTGCCAAAGAGCACAGTTGGTTTTTCTCCCTTGGCTGCAAATGGGTTTAACATCATCACGTTTTAGCTCAGCTAATCATTAATTTCCACGACAGACATCTCTCACCCTCTCTTAAATAAACCTTTGCACAAATCTGCTTGGCATGACACATCACTAAGCAACCAAATGTATAACCTGATTCTATTGACGCAAACGTTTAAAGTGTTGCTCATCTCATCTATCTCATTTATCTCATCTATAAAAATGGCTTACGATGCATCAGGAGTGAAAAGCACGCATGTATCAGGGTGCTGCTGTTTTTTTTTCCCGCACGTTTCATCCTCTATGAATATCTGCATGATGAGTAATTAAAATGGCATAATCCTAACATCTCGTTTATAGCGTGAGTGATATATCTAAAGCGACAGCATGTGACGTACACGCTATTCACAACTGCATACTGAATCCGGCAGCATGCACGCTGAGAACTGTTACGTATGACGATGCCGATTATGGAAAGGATGTAAATGATAATGAAATGTTATGATCTGAGATGTTTACATCATCTGCTGATTAGAAAATGGGTTCGGATGATTGGTTAAGGCATTGGAAGGTCACAAGTTTAAAACCCAGCACCACTAAGCTTCCACTGCTGGGCCCTTGAGCAAGGCCCCTAACCCTCAACTGCTCGAGTGTAAGTCGCTCGGCCAAAATGCCATAAATGTATAATGTAAGATGCGAGTTTGTTGATCTAACAGGCCCGAATTCTGCACACCTGCAGATTATCGAGCGCAAAGTTTTATTACACAACTGGAAAATCTAAAGATGCACCGCAAACCCACGTGCCCTGTTGCGTTCTCTAGGTGTTTATTCGTGTTCCGTAACATCAGCTCTGACAGTCGTTACAGCTGTGAGGTTTCTAGTAATGTGCTTGGTCTAAAAGTAACAATTGCACAGGGACTTGTGTTGCGGACGCTCGAACAATAAAACATAATTAAAAAAAGAGTGTATAATCATCGATACGTTTTTTATTAATGGATTTTATCCAAGGAGTCGCCCATGTCAGGGGTAAAGCTCTAATATTACATTTATTACGAGCTTTGTAAAAAGAATGCGGTATTTTAGTGGTTAAGGCTTCGGAATCTGGAAGAGGAAGGTCACAAGTTCAAATCACAGCACCACCACCAAGCAGCTACTGCTGGGACCTTGTGCACGGTTCTTAACCCCTAACTGCTCAGTTGTAAGTCGCTCTGGATAAAGAGCATCTGCCAAATGCCGTAAATGGAATTGTAAGTTTCATAGTAACATGACAAACTGTGTTTTATTTTATTGTTTGAACAAGAAAAGGAGAAAAGAAAGCCCAGTGCAAGGTTTATACTTGCTATAACATATATAATGTAGTTCCTAGGAATGTTCTATGCTATTAAATGTAACGATGGATCAATAAAAGATATTGCATGTAAAAAAAAATCTAATCCTTGGCAAACTGAAACACTACGTGGCCTGCTTTTATTGGAAACCTTCGAGGTGGTAACCGCGTCGTCACACCGCTCTGGTTATGTTTTATTGCTTACTTAATAGCGAAGATATTTCTGATCATTAGCTGCGATCAGGTTGTTTCTTGTATCGTGAAAAAATATATGGAACGACGAAGACCGGTGAATCGGTTTAAATATATTTGCTGAAATGCATTTTTATGCAACACAGAATTTCCAAATGCTGTTTGTGTATTAAAAAGTAAAAAAAAAGGATCCCATGCTCATTTTAAATGCTAATGAACGCATGCTGTTTTCTTCATCCGGGTCTCTCAGGTATTCTTCATAAGGGTTCCGGGGAGAACGTGTTCATATCTGAGCAGCAACCCCCAGTCATCAGCAGCATTATGGGAAATGGGCGACGGCGTAGCATCTCCTGCCCCAGTTGCAGCGGCCTGGCCGAGGGCAACAAGCTGCTAGCGCCCGTGGCCATGGCATGCGACGGAGAAGGCAACCTGTACGTGGGAGACCTAAATTTTGTCAGAAGGGTGTACCCTTCCCTCAACACCACGGCCATTCTGGAGCTGCGGTAAGACATACATACATTATAGTGTTTTTCAAAAAGAAATATATGAACTGTTTCATTTCTAACTTTTAATGAGTCTCTTTTTTTGCTCCTTTTTGTGTTTGTGATACAACATTGAAGAAATAAAGATCTGAGACACAGGTAAGTGACATAGTGTATGGCCTCGCATACAGTACCGATTAGAGAGAAGCAGAGGTTATAATTAAAACACTGGCCCTTTTATGATCCAGATAAAGCGTATACAAAAGCTTTGGAATGAAGTAAATGCTTTTCATAGCAACCTTGTACGTTACAATACTGAGGGTGTTTCTGTAATTATTTCCATATTGTAGGTCGAATGAAACATTTTCATCACAAACCGTGTACCTTTTAATACTGAAAAGTTTCAAACGGCAAGGAATTTCACATCCTTTTTCACTCTATTAATCCCCCTGTTCTTCTTGCACTTTCTCTCCATTTTGCACTCGTATCAAAGTGATGCCTTTTTTATAGCTTATTTTAGAAGTCTCATTACTCTGCTCAGATGAGCTTTTAACATTTTATCATGCTCACCAAGGTGACGATGCTCTTGGCCCAAGACTATTAAGACGAATTCCTTCCGTTTCTCGTATTTCCATAGCAACAGCCCGAGCCATAAGTACTACCTGGCAGTGGATCCAGTCTCCGGAGCTCTGTTCCTGTCAGACACGAACTCCAGACAGATCTACCGCGTGCGCTCGCTGAGCGGTGTCCGCCCACTCCTGGATAACGCTCAGGTGGTGGCGGGCACGGGCGAGCAATGTGTTCCCTTTGACGACGCACGATGTGGAGATGGGGGCAAAGCCGTAGAGGCCACGTTGATGAGCCCCAGAGGTGAGCGCTACTCTCTGTTCAACTCACTTCAAATCTTTGCAAATGAGGACAGAAAGGAAAATGTGTAGATATCAGAAGTTTTTTTTTAATTAGGAATTGTTCTTTCCATTCACTGATTCGCTCAGGGGAAATAGAAAAGTCTTACTTTTTAGTAGACTTTTTTTATCTTGATTGAATTTCCCATGACAAAGTTCTTGTAATATAATTCTATGAAATAAATACCATTTGAATAGCATTTGTTAGGTGGGCTGTAAGAACACAATAGATTGTTGCTGAATTCTGGGGGAAAAGACAAAATTTTGACCACAATTTACTTTTATATATGATATTTTTTTTTTCAAAAGTGAGATTTTCTGTCGGTCTGTGAATGTTTATTGATTATTTATTCGCTTTTTTGTTTTGAAAACGCACACAACTTATTTTTTGGTCCAAAATGCTAAATATTTAATCTGCGCCTTATAGTTTCCTGCCATTTTATTAAATGTAATATAATTTGTGACTTTGAGGTACCTGGGTGGTTTGTGGTACAACAACATTGTTGCAAAAGAACTGATCCAGAACCATCAGAACATAATCCATCAACGGCTTCATCCAGAACTCTGGCTTCGCTCTGAGAAGTTCCTATGGATCACCACATGCTTTTCAAAAGCAGCATAAGAGTGACAGTTAGTAGGAGTCTGACACGCGTCTTCTTACAGTACATTGTTATGCAGCGCACAGAATGTTCTGACACTCATCGAAGAACGACTCCACTCTTCACCCTTCTCACCTCGCTCCACTCTGCACCATGTTCTACTAGATTGTCTGGGATCTCTGAGCATGTTGCTCTTGTTTGCGTTATATTATTTATCATTTGTGTAAATGGCTCCGGAGTGGACCTTACTTCCTAAGAAAAGACCTCGAAAGAAAACTTATCTTCCAAGTTAGTTCATTAAAATAGAAATATTAGAAATGTAGAAATATTGCACCGGACATATTTGGTATTTTGAGATTTTAATGAATGCACTTTTTTTTCTGCTTTTACAATGGAGAAAATTAAGTAAATCCTTTTCGGGGGTTTTTTGGCGTGTGCTCAGAAATAATAAAAAGCCATTTTCTCCCTCTTTATGCTCTCAATATTTAGGAAATGAAGAATTGAGAAAAAAAAAAAAAAACGAATGAAGGCATTGTAATTCACATTTTTTATATAACAGAGCTCTTACGGTTATTTTCGATTGCCACTGCAATGATAAATTGAAATGCAATTTTTACATTTTTTTACTTTTAGAAGTAACCAGACATTCAAATGTTAAACATTTTCGAAAAACCCTAAATTCGATATTACATCATGTTTTAGTTTCCGATTTGTTTTTGCATACATTCGCATTTCTATTAGGTATAAACATTTTCATGTGTTTTTGTCAGGCTAATTACAGTCTCCAAATATCTAGCTCTTCGCTTTATCTCTGTCTTTCGACACACTTCTCCCTTTAAAATTGTGTTTTAGTGCTGTATATAATCAGTGTGCAGATTTTGCTCTGCAAAGGGGATCAGATATGCTTCAAATCAGTCTTGCTAGTCTTTGGAGGACAGCTCATCAGCATGTTTAGACATCATGAGACAGGCTGAGAATGCTAATCTGTATTTCCACAGACCTGTCAGATCAGGTGTTTAACTTAAGAAGACTGTCAGCAATGTTTGGCTGAACCTTCCTTTTTAGTAAATAGAACATGAATTTGTTTGCAAACCTGTTAACGGTGAATGCTGTGAAAGCCATATCAGCAAATAGCAAATCTTTTATTATTATTTTTATTATTATTTGTCATGCTCATTTACAGGCATTGCTGTGGATAAGAACGGGATCATGTACTTTGTGGATGCCACCATGATCCGTAAGGTGGATCAGAATGGCATCATCTCTACTCTGATCAAAACCAACGATTTGACCGCAGTCAGACCTCTCAGCTGTGACACCAGCATGGATGTCAGCCAGGTCAGTATATTCTCCTCTCTGCTTTTTCACTCTATCGTCTTACTTGTTAGCTATTTAACACTGGATTTTCCGAAACCAGATCTATCACAAACTAAATATAACCAGACCTGTGGATTATTTCTCACCAACATGACAAATGACTGATGATAACAGTTAAAGCGAAGGCAACATCATTACAGTTTACAGAGGGGAAATGCTTTGAATGCTATCTACTATAGAGCTTATACAAGCTGCTACCAAAGCTTGATACCTTGATTTTCCAGTGATATGGCCATAAGATAAAATCAGCATTATAACGATATCAAAATGTTATACTATGCTCCTGATTTAATCAGTGCACAAGAATTATGTATGGAAACAAATAAATTTGTGTCTTTTGTGTCTTACAAACCTTATTTCTTTCCCGGTACGGAAATTAAATATCAGAGCGGATTTGTTTTGTTACTATTCCGCAACGTTATAATTGGCGATTCGTTTTTACACACAGCCAATCAGCAATTAACAGTGTATCTAGCACTACCTCTGTGCCAAACAACATAAAAGTGGAACATCGATATTGAATCGGTGCCCAATCCAAAACATTCTGTGGTTTTTATGCTGTGGAATATAGCCTCAGTTTTCTTTCTCTCTCTCATTCACTTTCCCTCTTTCTCTCTGTCTCAAGCTTTCTGTCTCATATATTTCTGCCCCCTCACTGTCTGCATCATCATCGTCATCTTTTGCATGTCTGTCTGAGTAGTCCTTTCTCCATCTTTTATCGTGTGACACATAAAAGGTACATTACTAATGGCCTGGATGCTGGCATTGGCAACACTGGCAACCACTCTTGCTCAAGAAAAGAGAAAACCAGGCCACGAGTCTGTAACTAGCTCTTAAATTGACCCTCCAAACTGATAGAAAATCTCCTGTGTTTGATTGTGCAGGTGCGTCTGGAATGGCCCACTGACCTGGCCATTAACCCCATGGACAACTCGTTGTATGTACTAGAGAACAATGTTGTCCTGAGAATCACTGAAAACCAGCAGGTGAGCATTGTGGCAGGCCGGCCAATGCATTGCCAGGTTCCCGGGATCGACTACTCCCTCAGCAGGCTGGCCATCCACTCAACCTTGGAGAGTGCCACGGCCATTGCCGTGTCCCATTCGGGCGTGCTCTACATTGCTGAGAGTGACGAGAAGAAGATCAACCGAGTGCGTCAGGTCAGCGCTGACGGCGAAATCTCACTGCTGGCTGGTGCTACATCCGAGTGTGACTGTAAGAATGACGTTAACTGCAACTGCTATTCCGGGGACGATAGTTACGCGGCCGAGGCCAACCTCAACACTCCCGCCTCACTGGCAGTGTCCCCCGACGGCACACTCTACATTGCTGACCTAAACAACATCCGTGTGCGATCGGTGTGTGTCAACCGGCCGGGCCTGAATGCCGCAGGTCAGTACGAGCTGGGATCAGCATTGGAGCAGGAGCTGTACGTGTTTACCGAGGACGGTCTGCACAAGCAAACCCTCAGTCTCATCACAGGCCTTGCGCTCTATAACTTCAGCTATGGAGTAGAAGGAGAACTTGTCTCGATCACTGATAGCTCCAACAACACTCTAAAGATCAGAAGAGAGGCAGGTGGCGTGGTACGGCTCGTACTTCTGCCTGAGAATCAGGTGGTGACTTTGGGAATGGATGCCTCAGGAAACCTGCGCTCTGTTTCTACCCTCAACCAGGAAGTTGCTCTGCTTACTTACACCACCAACACTGAGCTGCTCTCGTCAAAAGCTGACGAGTCTGGATGGACCAACTTCTATGAGTGAGTAACAATTAGCAAGAATAAGTATTTAAATACGTTCAACTATTAACAAGTCTATCATTACATACTACCAGATGGAACACCCATAAGCTGTGTTACTATGCCACGTGTATGGGTAGGTAAAAAGCGAGGGTGGGTTGGTAGGTAGAATTACATATTATAGCAACACAGAGAGTAAAAAGTATACTAAAGCAATTCACATTAGAGAGGAAATATATATGATTTACATGAATTTACATTATATGGACCACTATATATAAATACAACTGATTATCTCATCATGGCACCTGTTAGTGGGTGGGATTTATCAGTTGATGTGCTAGAAGCAGGAAAAATGGGAAAGCAGAAGGATTCGAGTGAGTTTGACAACATCTGAATTGTGATGGCTAGACGATTGGGTCAGAGCATCTCCAAAACTGCAGTTCTTCTCCACAAAAGCTGCAGTTTTGGAGATGCTCTGACCCAGTCGTCTAGCCATCACAATACAGTATCTATTCAGTATGCAGCAGTCAGTATCTATCATAAGTGGTCCAAGGAAGGAACAATGGTAACCCGGCGACAGGGTCATGGGCGGGGCATTGATGCACGTGGCGAGTGAAGGCTGGTCCGGGTGGTCCGATCCAACAGACGAGCACCTGTAGATCAAATTGCTAAAGATGTTAATGCTGTTAATGCTCGATGGGCCACGATTGTTTTGGCAGCAAAAAAACACAATATTAGGCAGGTGGTTATAATGTTATGCCTGATGCATATGTGATAATGTAATGCAGGTAATGTATTGTAGTACAGTACAGCTCCATCTGAAACTCAAAAAAATACATTACTTCATTAACTGGAAATTAGCTACTTGAATATTCAAATCAATGTAAATATGATAAACATCAAGTACGAGACTGATTACAACAAAAACCAAAAAACTAAACAAAATACATGCAACTGTTATGTCCTGGTCGTGAAAGAGAAAACATGGAATTCTACACATTCACTATAAATGCTATAAACAGACAGACTGAAGGACAGTGATATTTATAAGTAGGTTATTTGTTATTTCAAGCACCATTACACAAATGATCTAAATTGTGTTGCTTTGATAAATGTTATATATTTTATTTTAATTATTATGGCCACAGAAGCAACAGAATGAATTCATTGTAAATGGTTTATTTACATTTGACGCCATCTAAGCAATTATTAAACGGCATTTCAGTGTCACCTCGTGTCGGGATTTAGGTACTGCACTCTAAGTAGTTTTATTGAAATTAGATTTAACATCAAGCCTGCTGAAACTAATTGTTAATTTAAATAAAAGTTATCTGTGATCATCTCTGGATAACACGTATAATACTAATAATATTTTTTTTCTGTTCTCAGCTATGACAGCGAGGGTCGTTTAACAAATGTCTCCTACCCCACTGGTATGGTGACCAGTCTGCACTGTGAGATGGAACAGTCCATCACTATCGATATGGAGAGCTCGAACAGGGATGATGATGTGACTATTATCACCAACCTGTCCTCAGTGGAGGCATCTTATACGGTGCTTCAAGGTGTGTAGTATACGTGTGTAGTGCACGACTTCATAACACACAAGAACTCACATAGACTTTATGTTATGGCAGGTTACTAACGCAACAGGTGTAGCAGGATATATCATCTTGACGAACAACAATAAAATCACTCAAGTGTGTATATTTTTGCTGTGCTGGGAAAATGCTTTGTTTCTTCAAGCCAAGTTTAAGCTCAGATGTTCCCCTATTTCACGTTTGAACAATACGGTTTACAGTAATATATCCACTATCTGTGCATTCCTTTATATTAAAGCCAACATTTGCATTTGTTGTTTACTCTAGGCTCAGGATAAACGAGTTTGAAGGCTTTTGCGAGCTGTCTTTGGATACAAGTGCTTGTTAACTGTGTTCTGAAGTGTACTTAGAAGTTTCTGGTGATTTTTCAATGCGAAAATGATTGCATTTTGAGTGTGCATGTCTGTAGAGAGTGCCTGCTGATGCAATTACAGCGTGTAAATGGAACCGAAGGCATTTGCACTGCTTTCAGCCCAAACCAAAGCACTTTATTCCCAGCAATAACATCAGCCCCCAGCACACATAACCTGGCCAGAATGATACATTTCCCAGTAATGTGTAGAATCAGATGAATCTTGAGGCCTTATAACAAATAAAATGCAACGTGAATTCTTTTACTAAAATTCTTTAATATTTCCCTATTGCCTTCTCACAGATCAAGTTCGAAACAGTTATCAGTTGTACTACAACGGCACCCTGAGGGTTTCCTATGCCAACGGCATGGGACTCAGCTTTCACACTGAACCCCACATTCTGGCAGGCTCAGTCACGCCGACCATTGGAAGGCGCAACATTTCTCTCCCGACGGACAGTGGCCTCAACTCTATTGAGTGGAGGATGAGAAAAGAGCTGACCAAAGGCAAAATCACTGTGTTTGGAAGAAAGCTGCGCGTAAGCACTGACTTTTCGAAAAATATAGTCATAAATCAAATTTGCTGTATGCCTTGAATGTGAATATTAGGAATGATGTAATGTTGTGTGGATATTTATGTAATATAATTATGGATGCACCGATTTTGTTATCAGGTTTTCGAGGTTTTGTTATTACCAGTGGTGGATGAAGTACACATCTTGAATAAATGTAGAGATACACTCTCACGTAAAATATGACTCCAGTGAAAGTAAACACGCTCCCTTTAAAATTCACTTGAGTAAAAGTGCAAAAGTTTTTGCCTTCAAATGTACTTAAGAATTCAAAGTACCGTATTTTCCAGACTATAACACGCTACTTTTTTCCCACGTTTTGAACCCCGCGGCTTAAACAACGAAGCGGCTAATTTATGAATTTTTCCTGGGTTTTTTCCGGTTTCACAAACTTCAAGCCAAAAAACTGAGCGACATAACAATAGACCAATGAAATTTCCGAACGGAAACGAAAAAACGCACCTCACCTGTGTTCTGAGCTGCACGGCATCGGGAGAAAAAGCTTCCAACGGGTGATTTTTAAACGCACGACGATGCCAAAAGATAAACTCCCGAGAGAAATAGTTGTGATAGGAAGGAGGAAGACAGTGAACAATGACTTTCTTGGTAGGCTACTGTTTAGATACAAGTTGTTGTAAAGCGTTGAGTCTGGGTGAAGGGAGAGCTCACTAACTCCAGTTGCAACAGAAATCATATGAGCACAGACAGGTTTCCAAAACTCGTGCTTTTAAATTTTTCTTGGCAACAGCGTTACGGGTTAGTCAAAGAAACTTAGAAATGAGCATCAGAAAATAATGACATATTCCTCAGTCTTGCACACATGCAGTAATACCGGAAATATGCGGTGGCATGCTATTCCCAAAATACCGCTATGCTCTTAAAGGAAGCGCAACAAATTTTACCCGTTACACCATGTAACATGTCTTTCCTGGCTTATATTTGGGTGCGCTTAATATTCCGGAAATTACGGTACTATGATTTATTACGGCTATAATGTTCCTATTATCATTTTTTGTCACCAGACTTTCGCTTAATCAAGTAGATACCACCAAGAGGCAATCAAAACAAGTTTAAAACAGAGCGTGCACTCGACCCTGATTGGTGGATTGCTGCATGTTTGACCAGTTACGTTTTTATCCGCTAAAAAGGAACGACTGATTCTGTGAAATGTTGTAAAAAAATTATGATAGTTTGAGGAGACTGAAAGTCTTCTCAAATGGAAAAACTTCAGTAAATTTGATTCTATTTACTTCGTTACTGTCCACCACTGATTATCACTAACCTTGGTGAAAATGACTCCATTGTTTTAGGATATAAGCCAATCAGTGCTCTGGTATCAGTATTATATAAAAAAAATGTATGTACCTGATAATAATCACACTTAATTGTTAAAAAAAAATCTCCAGGCTCATGGCAGGAATTTGCTTTCCATCGATTACGACCGTAACACAAGAACCGAGAAGGTGTACGACGATCACCGCAAGTTCACACTGCGCATCATATACGACGCTCAGGGCCGACCTGCCACCTGGCTCCCCAGCAGCAGTCTCGCGCTGGTTAACGTGTCCTACTCACCCACGGGCCGTCTAATGGGCTTGCAGAGGGGGAGCATGAGCGAGAAGAGCGAGTTCGACACCTTTGGCCGCATCCTATCCCGCACCTTTGTGGATGGGAAAGTGTGGAGCTTCAGCTATCTTGATAAGGTGATTTATGATTGTAGCTGAATACCAGAAAACTAATGGAGAGTTAAAAAAGTAGATCTCTTTTTAGATAAGGTGAAGTGATATGGTCGAGCATAGTGGCCTCTTACATTAATTAAAATGCCTTTTTTTCTCTTTTTCTATTCACAGTCCATGGTGCTGCTGCTGCAGCAGAGTCAGAAGCAGTACGTGTTTGACTTCGATAGCTCTGGTCGACTTACAGCAGTCACCATGCCCAGCATGGCCAGACACACAATGTCCACCCATGTCTCTGTGGGCTACATCCGCAACACCTACAACCCTCCGGAAAGCAACGCCACCATTATCCATGACTTCAGCGAGGACGGCCGTCCCCGGGCCACTTTCTACCTAGGAACAGGTCGTCGTGTGCTCTATAAGTATGGAAAGTTGGCCAAGCTTTCCGAAGTAATATACGACTCAACCACGGTTACCTTTGGCTTTGACGAAACAGCTGGGGTCCTCAAGATGGTCAATTTGCAAAGCGGCGGTTTCTCCTGTACCATTCGCTATCGCAAGCTCGGCCCCCTTGTGGACAAGCAGATGTACCGCTTCTCAGAAGAGGGGATGGTCAATGCCCGCTTCGATTACACCTACCACGACAACAGCTTCCGGGTAGCCAGCATAAAGCCAGTGATCGGAGAGACTCCCCTACCTGTGGATCTTTACCGCTACGATGAGATCTCTGGCAAGGTGGAGCACTTTGGCAAATTTGGCATAATCTACTACGATATCAACCAAATCATCACTACAGCTGTAATGACACTCAGCAAACACTTCGATGCACATGGGCGCATTAAAGAGGTGCAGTACGAAATCTTCCGCTCTCTAATGTACTGGATGACGGTGCAGTATGACAGCATGGGTCGTGTCATCAAGCGTGAGCTTAAAATCGGGCCCTATGCCAACACTACACAGTACCGTTACGAGTATGACGGCGATGGCCAGCTTGTTGGCGTCAAGGTCAATGATTGGTCCATGTGGCGCTATAGCTACGACCTGAATGGCAACTTGCACTTGCTGAACCCTGGAAATAGCGCCCGACTGCTACCACTACGCTATGACCTGCGTGACCGCATCACACGCCTCGGGGACATGCAGTACAAGCTGGATGAAGACGGTTTCCTCAGCCAGAGGGGTTCGGACTATTTTGAGTACAACTCTAAAGGCTTGCTAGAGCGGGCTTACAGTCGTACAGCGGAAGGTTGGAGTGTTCAGTATCGATACGATGGCCTCGGGCGCCGGGTGTCACGTCGGACGTCTAGTGGCGAGCACCAGCAGTACTTCTACGCGGACCTCAATCACCCAAGCCGGGTGAGCCATATCTATAACCATTCCAGGTCTGAGATCACTTCCTTTTACTACGACCTCCAGGGCCACCTGTTCGCCATGGAGGTGAATGGTGGCGAGGAGTACTACATTGCTTCAGACAACACAGGCACTCCACTGGCCGTCTTTAGTAGTAATGGCCAAATGGTAAAGCAGTTGTTGTACACTGCATATGGCGAGATCTACCATGACTCCAACACAGATTTCCAGCTTTCTCTCGGCTTTCATGGAGGGCTGTATGACCCTCTAACCAAATTGGTACACTTTACCCAAAGAGACTATGACGTACTAGCAGGCCGTTGGACCTCACCTGATCACACACTCTGGGCAAGGATAAGCAAAGAGCCAGCACCGTTCAACCTGTACATGTTCAAAAATAATAATCCCCTCAGCGACATGATTGATGTTAAAAACTATGTAACAGGTAAACATTTCACACAAACTAGAGCAGTTGTGAAATAATTATTAATTTATCAAATTTAATCAAATGATCCTGTTAGATCAGTGCAGGCACCATCAACGCTTTTATATATTTTAACACTTCATTGTACCTTCCATGATTAGTATAGTATTAGCTGTTTCTTTGGTAACAAACCTAAATATTGTGATTGTGATTGTGGATGGTCTCGTATATCATATTCTATAGACATCCGATAATTAGGTTGCCACAAAACCTCTAAAATAAGGTTATTTCTTTTTGTGTTTTTTCTCTAGATGTGAAGAGCTGGCTGGTCATGTTTGGTTTTCAGCTCAGCAACATCATACCTGGGTTTCCTAGGCATCCATTATATTTTGTTGACCCTCCGTATGAATTGCTTGCTAGTCAGGACTGTGACAATACCCAGGTATGTGTACTCTAGCAGTCCTGTGTAAACATCATGTGCTCCAGTTGATTTTGCAGAAATAAATGAAGCCTGTTTTCTTTGTAACGTGTGCCCTTTTTGACGTTTCACAGCTGTTCACAGGAGTACAGCATTCCGTGGAGAGACACAACAAGGCCTTCATGGCTTTGGAGGGAAGGCAGCTCAGCAAGCACTGGCGTGTTAAACGAGACAAGCCTGGTTACTGGTTTGGCACCAGCACACCTGTTGTGGGAAAAGGCATGATGCTGGCTATCAGGGAGGGCCACGTTTTGGCATCTGTGACAAGTGCAGCCAGTGAGGGCAGTCGCAAGATTGCACAGGTGCTCACTGGTGCCATCTACCTCGAAGGCATGCACTACACAATAGACAGGCGTGACTGGCACTTCTTTGTAAAGCTTGGCCTACCTGACGGCGACCTTTTGGCCCTAGGGATCAGTGGCGGGCATAGGACACTGGAGAGTGACGTCAACGTGACAGTAAGTGGCCGATCACGGCGCGGAGTCACCGTGGAGATTCACACGGCAGCGTTAGTGTTTAGCGTGCGCTACGGGCTTGGCACCGAGCTCCTGGAAAAGGAGCGAGCTCGTGTGCTGGAGCAAGCTCAGCAGAGGGCAGTGTCTCGAGCGTGGGCTATGGAGCAGCAGCAGCTTCAGGAGGGCAGAGATGTGAGCCGAGCATGGAGCGAGAGTGAGAAGCAGCAGCTCCTGGCAGTGGGGAAAGTCCCAAGCTACGAGGGCTACTACATACTCCCCGTGGAACAGTATCCTGAACTGGCAGACAGCAGAGCTAACATCCAGTTCCTCAAACAGAACGAGATGGGAAAGAGGTAACAGAGCCAGGCTGCTGCAGCCATCATTTCCTCATCTCCCACGGACAGAGGAAACAAATCCAGAAAGAGCTGCCAGCAGTTTCCACAAAGGCTTCATACACCTTGAAGCAGCTACAGCAGGCAGCCAAAATAACTGGATTATATAAAGACTTGTAACTACACAAACTTCTTTTCTAAGACAGTGGTAGACTTTTTAAGAGATGTCAGAGGCTTTTAGACCATTTTTGGGCTTAGTGATGGCAAGCCTGACATCAATATCAAGGCACCTTTCAAACACATACGAAGCAGATAACAAACATGCTGAAAGTTGGTCACTGTCTCAGGCCTCAAAAAAATATGATTGTCACTTAAGCCATCACTTGCCAGTATATGTATTAAATCTGTCAATGCTAAACCCCACAGGACTTGTTTAAAAGATCTCTTCAAAAACTTTGGTGTGTTTCATTTCAGTCTATTATCCCCCACAACTTGCCCACAGGATTAGACTTGTACTAGAAGAGAGTTGTGGTGGTGAAAGACACTTCAATGGAGTACATATCAAGTGTGGCTTTCGAGAGCTCTGTCCTTTTACATTTGCACTATAAGACAATCACGAGGAGATTCTCGCTACTGAGCACGAACCGCCGTAAAGATTGATCTTTTTATTGACCCTTTGTATAATATGTAAAACTCCATTAAGATCTTTCCTTTATTTTAATTTGCAGTCGAGCAAAGAAGTTATAGAAAGGTAATATATTGTGTCTTTTGTTTCTACTTTAAATTATGTCTTTGAAACTGTGAAATACATATTAATCTTATACATATATGTAAAACTGTCAGTAAGTAGAGGGACTGGATGAAAAGCCAGTGTGTACATTTATTTAAGGATGTGACTTCAGCAAAAAATCTAATGTCATAAACAGTTCATGTGACATAGGATTTTTTTTTTCCTTTTTCTGTTATTGTTGCTGTACCAGAATCTCTTCTCTCTGCCTGTGAAACAACACAGTGGATGTCAAGATGCACGGCTAGTGTAAAAACACACTCGGACAGTGTGTGTTTGGGAATTCGAAAATAAACCATTCCATTTTTATACTCGAATTGTGTTTTTTTCCTTAAAATCCGAGCCTAATAAATGTTTTGTAAGTTTGTGTTATTAAATTACATCCAATTAAAGAAGCAATTATGCACAGTCCAGAATGTGTATGTGTAGCTGTGTGTTATACTGTAATTGCATTTTCTTTTATTGAAAATGAGAAT
The DNA here is from genome assembly GCF_014805685.1 of Silurus meridionalis. Lineage (NCBI taxonomy): Eukaryota > Metazoa > Chordata > Actinopteri > Siluriformes > Siluridae > Silurus > Silurus meridionalis. The sequence continues at coordinate 20,394,019 of NC_060898.1, forward strand.
TTATACTTTATAAATGCTTCTTCTTTTCTATCTGCTGCTCCCATTAGGGGTCACCACAGAAGATCATCCGTTTCCATATCACTCTGTCCTCTACATCTGCCTCTATCAAAACAACCACCTGCATATCTTTCCTCACCACATTTTATAATATTATTACATTCTAATCTTTTTTTTCCCATAACTAATCTGTCACAAGTGAACAGCACTAAATACAGATTTGCACAGGGTCAGTTTGGTTTGTGATCAGGCCATTTAGAACACATTAGGTGGTTGTCCTGGGTGCATTGCAATGTGTGTCCCAGACAACATCCAAACACATTGTAATCATCAGTGTTGCCAGATTAGCTTTTTTCACACAGGGTTAAATGATATTTAAGCAGCTTCTCTCTAACTCTATTGTTTTCTGTCTGTGCCGTGGGCATAGTGTAGATTTGATACCGTAAATATAACTATTTACGGTATCAAATCTACACTATGGTCAAAAGTATTCATACACCTGGCTATCACCCAATATGTGCTTCTTATGAATATTCCTTCCCATTTGGCAGAGACCCTTATTCAGAGTGACTTACAACTGAGCAGTTAAGGGTTAAGAGCCTTGCTCAAGGATCCAGCATTGGCAGTGCTGGAATATGAACTTATGACCTTCCAAGTCCAATGTCAAATTCATTCACAAGGTGGGGGACACAATCAAAGTTCAATATACAGTAATCCCCCTGTTTCTTGTGGTGGTTACGTTCCAAAACCAAAAAAAACTCGATAAACGGACACCAACCCAAAAACGCTATTTTATGTTTACAGTACTGTACTGTATTAACATTTTACTTTATTTTATAATTAATAATTATACTTTTATTAATAAATTTCATTATTTCAACATAAAACCCCTTAAAAACAATTCCCTAAAAGTTTTTTGGTGCTATCCACAAGAGACCGGGAAAATCAGCCAAACAAATTAGTTATGTGGCAAATGCAATTCCGCGATAAACCGTGGGCGCCAGATTCGAACCGCGGTAAAGCGGAGGATTACTGTATTACCAAAGTATGACTGAAGTGCGTGAGATCAAGGATATTGCTCTGTGCAGGCATTTTGACTTCTTTATCTTCCTCCTTGGAAATGTGTGTTCATAGAGCTTGCTTTGTGCACAGGAGCATTGTCATTCTGGATCTTTATATTCAGAGGTGGAAAGAGTAATAAAATATTCTACTCAAGTAAAAGTAATGTTACTTTAATGAAGTTTCAATTGAGTACAATTAAAGTTACCAGTCTAAAAATCTACACAAGTAAAAGTAAAAAGTAGCTTATTTACAATTTTCTCAGGGTAAAATTTACCGAGTTACTTTTTAACAGCGGGGGATGAGGTGGGGGATTCTAGTGTAGTTCATAAAGGATAAAGGGATATAAATCTCAAACTAGTTTATAATTGAAGGAGCACCTTTACCAATTAAGCTCATTTAAGCTCATGACTACAGTCCATGACTTGAGTCTAATGTGAGTTATGTACTTTCACATGCAAAAGAAAATGTTATGATGCAGATTCGACTTCCGATTTGACGGCATTTTGCTTTCAGCTGGGTCTACATCACTGGTGTCTGTCTTGTCCGTCTTCAGCTCTCTTTCTTGTGAGTTTAGCGCATTTGTTCTCCTGCCCGTTAATCCATCAGTGTAATAGTTTCCAGGGCCCAATTTTTTGCCCTTGCATTATTTTTATTTATTTATTTATTTATCTTTACTCAGTAACAAATATAATTTCAAATGTAGTTAAGTGCAGTATTTCAAACAAAACATAATTAAGTAAAAATAAAAACAGATAAAAAAAAAATACACAAGTACACAAAAAACTACTCAATTACAGTAACACGAGTAAATGTAATTCGTTACTTTCTAACTGTTAATATTAAAGCGTACGAAGACGTTCGAAAAATTGTGTGCTTCCAGCTTTGTCACTGTAATGTGCCGGTGAACATATGATGTATATGATGATATGCATATGATGGTCAGGTTACCACATGAGATGGTCACTTATCCTACACATGCTACTTATCAGGATTAACATGAGTTCTTTTTGTGTAGGCTCCTTTATATCAATGAATTGTTCCACTCATTCTTACAGCTGTTGGTTATTTATGACAATATCTGTAATATTACTACAAAATTTAGCACCATCGTAGAACCTTGAGGTAACTATAGACAATCAACTGTCCTTCTCCTCACATGTTCTTTTAGATTTCTTCTCTACAACACTCGAAATTTTCGACCATTTCTGTCCACACAGGCTGCCCAGGTGCTTGTTCAGTCTCTTGTTATTTTGAGACTGGACTACCGCAGCTCTCTGCTGGCAGGTCTTCCTCTGAACGCTATTCGTCCACTGCAAATTATAAAAAACGCAGCTGTGCGACTCGTGTTCAACCTGCCCAAGTTCTCCCACACCACCCTACTGCTGCCCCCTCCTCTGGCTTTCATTAGCTGCACGTATCAGATTCAAAACACTGATGTTCGCCTACAAGGCCAAAAATGGGCCAGGACCATATTACCTCAGAGACCTCATCTCTCCTCACACTGCAACACGCTGTCTGAGATCCTCCAGCACTGCTCCACTGGTACCACCTTCTCTCAGGGTATACTTCAAGGCTCTTCTCTGTTCTGGCACCGAGGTGGTGGAATGAACTTCCCCTAGAGTCCCTGGCTATCTTCAAGCGACGGTGAAGACCTTCATCTTCAAGTTTGCTATGTTCAAAAAAAAAAAAAACCTAAACGGAGTTGTAGTTTGATTTATCTTAAGTTGCAATCTAGCGTACCAGTGTAGATTTATTCACTGATGAAGATTTAAAGCACTTTTGGAAACTATTAATAAAGTGGTATTAAGCGTTTTACCTGGTCCAGGGTGTGGGGTTTCAACAGAAGCATGTGTTTCATAAGGGTAACCCAGTTTTTTCCCCACTGTCTCAAAACATGCATGTTGGCAAATTGGTTATGTAAAAAGTTCCCTAGGTGTGAATGAGTGTATGAATGAGTTTGGAATCCCATCCGGGTCAATTCTCCAAGCTTTCATCAGTGAAACAGGGATTGTAGCATGACATTATTTTTGGTTTTAAAAGCCGCCACAGGATCTGTAAACAGGAAAGGCGTGACACAGGCGTGATGTTTCCTAAGAGTGACCTCATACTATTTTGGTGTCTTTCCTGCAGTGGCTATTTTGTGACGCTCGACTTAAAATAGTAATCCGTGAATATTTGTATGTCAAGAAAATTTGTAGGCTACAGAATGTAGAGAAAATTCTCTCGAAAATAAAGGATCACGTAAAAAAACACACAGATGGAATTGCTGTTTACTAGAGGTACGCAGAAAAAGTGCAACACTCTTAAAAGAAAACCATCACTGCATAAATTGTGGTTTTCAGCAGGGCGGTCTATAATGCCCTGTAATTTTAATTTTTGTCACAAGACTCTTTGCTTTTCTCAGTTTATAAGAAAAAATCGGTTACTCTCAGCACACAAATCTATTAATAGAATGATATTAATCACATACACACTGATTGATATCTATTCAAATGATCATGAGCCCAAAACCTATTTATTTATTTATTTTATTGTGTATGTAAGGCTGCAGGTGTTCTGGCGAGTTTCTTCCATCATTTATTCCTCTCTAAATGTTCTGCTTGCTGTTGAACCAACTCTGAACTGTATGTTGGTGATCAGTAGATACACAAAGCACCAAGCAAAACAAGTTCAAAACAGAGCATGCGCTCGACCCTGATTGGTGGCTCGCTGTGCGCTTGAGCAGTGAAGTTTTTATCGAAATAAAAAGCCTGATTTCACAAAATGTCGTTAAACAAAAAAATAAGATATATGACAAGCACAGTAACAAATTACATTTACTTTATTACTGTCCACAACTTCTTTTTCTTCTTCTTTCGGCTTCTCCCATTAGGGGGCGCCACAGCGGATCCTCTGTCTCCATACTACTCTGTTCTCTACATCTGCCTCTTTCAAACCAACTACCTGCATGTCTTCCTTCACCACATCCATAAACCTACTTTTTGGTCTTCCTCTTTTCCTCCTTCCTGGTGGCTCCGTCCTCAGCATTCTCCTACTGATATACCCCATGTCCCTCCTCTGCACATGTCCAAACCATCTCAATAGCGCCTCCCTCACCTTGTCTCCAAAACGTCCAACATGTGCTGTCCCTCTAATAAACTTATTTCTAATCCTGTCCAGGAATCACTGTCCAGGAATTGTGCAGGAATCACTAACCAATCATTACACAGGGTGTGGCAATAATTAATAGAAGAACAACTGAATAATCTAATATTAGCTCATGGTTTCTTCATTTATACCACACATTGTTAAACCCTTTAGATTTTCAGAATTATTTCTAATAAATGATCTTACGGTTCACAGCCAGACCTACATAACTGAAACGTACATCCAGCGAGGACTGCGATTAACATTTATTGATGAAATTCCTGCTGTGATTCAGGACAGCACCGTGCTGTCACGTGAGCAGTTCGGTCGTTGTGAACGAGTCGGCTCTTTAAGGTCAACATGGAGATGTGATTTTGTTGCTGTTGGCAATGGCGTTTAATTATCCTGCTCCCATGGAAACCTTTTTTTCAGTTTCTGTTTAACTTGGATGTGTGCGTGCAGGGAGAGTCTTCTAAACTGCTACCTGAAGGTACTCGAGATACTTGAGTACTGTATGTAGTTAGGTTTATCCAGTATATTAGCATTGGCTATTAATCAGATAGAAAATGACTCAACTTACAGAAACACAAATACATTAGAATCGGTTGATAAAAATTCCTGATGTATTTCCTCTAACAGTTATTTACAAAATGCATCGTCACTCTTTACAGCCATAGTGAGCAAAAAAAAAAAGCATGGACAGATTGTACAACACATCAAACCTTAAGGCACGTAGCCTGCTTTAGCAGAAGACCCTATCAGGTTTCGATCCCTTTAATATGCATATGAGTTTGGAAGATTGGAAAAAGACAAGCTAATGATGTTAACAAAACACGGTTATTTAAGTTCCATCCTGCCATCCCTTCACAGCCTTTTCTCATTACCAACACAATGTTTGTTTTTCACAAATTGTGTTTAAACTCATAGTCTGTTGTGTTGAAAATCCCAGAAACACAAACCAGCTCTATTGGCACTGAAAGCCATACCACATATTCATTTGATGATGTTCAATCCAAACGTTGAGTGATACTCCTAATAGCAATATGCATTATATGTTTATCATTTCATGCACAAACATGGGTAGAGGCAGCACTGTTTCTAAGCATAGGCAAACTAGGTGGTCTCCAAGGGAGCGACCAGCTAGGGGTCGGGGGTGCCAGTGAGCACCCCCTGCCCCACCCCCTGGCATTTTAACTACGTACCGTTTTTTTCTGCTGTAGTTAATTTTTACAGTATATGTTTACATACTGTCTAGCCAAAAAGGTTCGAAACGACCCTGGGTATAGGTGTTCCTATTCAAGTTGTTGGTGAACGTATATTCCGTCACAGCGTTTATTTCCTTTTTCCTGGATCTTCTCCATGACTAAATATACGGTCTATATATGGCCACCATAATTGCAGAGTTAACAGTAAACACTTCTGTTGATGTGGTAAAGACTGACGTTTGGCTAACTTCTATAAACAGCCGAACATAAACAAAGAGTACGGCAGGCTGCATGCATTCACGTTATTGAACTTCCTTTTCCATGAAACCTGCACCCATGTGAAAGTGAGCACACAGACAGGTTTCCAGAAGCTCCTGTTTGATTTGTGCTACAGCTTTAAATAGCACAGAGCAGGAGAGGGTAAGTTTACACATAGGAACTATTTAGTGAGCTGAATGTTACACCGCTGGGGAGGGGGACCGACCCGAGAGCACTCTGTCCTTTAATCACTCTGGGGACCTAATAGTGTTTTCTTAAAAGTGGCTTATGCAAGCGGATACGCAACATCATAACGACTGAAGACGCAAAATGGAAACACCAAGAAAAATGTTTTCTTAATATCAGTTCGCTTTCAGTGCTATTCGATTACCCTCGGAGAAATGTATCTCCTCTATAACAACATTTTATACAGCTAGGACGATCAATAATTATTTTATCTGGATGATAGAAGATGATGCAATTAAAGTGCAGTACGAATGTACCGTATCTATCGCTTTAACTCCTCAGTGAGACTACGAGACGCTTGGGGTCATTTGGACATTGTGTCTTTAATAACATTGTGAGGTCAGACAACTATACAGACCTCCAGTGTGCAAACTACACTATTATTCATTCAACATTCAAACATTACAGGAAACAAAAACACTCTAAAAGCTCAAAAACTGAAGATTTTTATTTAGTATACATGTAAGGTTAGAAATATTCGTTCTGATAGTATTTTCAACAGTCCATCCTCCTATAGCTTTAAACTGAACAAAACAAAAAACATGCTTTCGTTTCTATACCTGTAGACAGTTTATATTCTAGCAAAGCATTCGCTTTGTGGCTACATAAAATATAAAATAAAAACAGCATTAGTTTACAAGTGCTAGAACTTGGATCGCATCTCTACAAACGTCTCAGTGCATAGCATTGAATTTATTGAAGGTGTGACAAGAAGTTATCCAAACTGGAACATGTAAAATCCCTGAAACAAACACACATCGCTCTCTCTTTCAGTGAATCATTGTTTTTGCAGTAGTCATACATTAAATACAGAGAAGGGAGGAAAAAAATAAAATAAAAACAAATAAAAGGGGTCTTTACAGATGAGGCCTCGACAGATTAGGTCAACATGTCCCACAGACAGCAGCAGCACAAAGCCGTCCAGCAAGCGGTCAGACACGCCTGATCACCCGAATCATCTCGCCGACCTTGTTCCACGACGTACACTGTGAAAATGCGGAGGGTTAACACGGGTTATCGAACTCATTAATCATTCACGTGGATGCGAAATGCTTCGGTTCCTGGAACAACAAAAAAGTGCACATTATTTTTGCAAAAAAGAAAGCAAGGAAGCCTTGAAATAATGTCTGCGTGTCCCTGTGAAAGGAAAGTTCAGTAATAAAAAGCTCTATGGTGCCAATAAATCTGTCCTGAGAAGGTCTGTGAAATTTATTTCACAGTTAAAGCCGTGCCTGGCAACAAAAAGTTTGAGAAGGTCTGCGATTCAGAAACAGAAAGATGCATTAACATGAGACATCAGTGACATTTCATAAAAAGTGAGAATAACCATCACACTATATTCAAAACAGAACCTTATTCAGACACAAGTCTGTAGTTCAACTGTGTGTGTGTGTGGATGCATGTGTGTGTGTATGCACGTGTTAATGCAAATGAACGCTACAGCAAGTGCATTGTCCTTTCCCCTGATAATCAAATGAAACTTGGTGGTTTTCAGCAGTAGATAAAACCGCAACCTAAGAAGCTTTTCTTCTGCTATTTAAAGCTAGAAGCAGATGCATTTTATGTGCTGCGACCCACATTTACCGCTCTTTAGTCTTCTGCAAGAGGAGGATGATCAAACCTAAACATTCAATTTAAAAAATAATTAACACTTACTATAAAAACTTGCGCTGATTCGGGGATGCATGTTTTTTCTCTACATCTCTACATTACATGCTTCAAGTGACTTGCATAAAACCCTAACTTCTACACAGTAGCTCTGCTTCTGCTGCTTCTGCTGCTTCTTCTTCTTCTTCCTCCTCTTTCGGCTTCTCCCATTAGGGGGCGCCACAGTGGATCATCCGTCTCCATACTACTCTGTTCTCTACATTTGCCTCTTTCACCCCAACTACCTGCATGTCTTCCCTCACCACATCCATAAACCTCCTCTGTGGTCTTCCTCTTTTCCTCCTTCCTGGTGGCTCCATCCTCAGCATTCTCCTACTGATATACCCCATGTCCCTCCTCTGCACATGTCCAAACCATCTCAATCTCATCTCCCTCACCTTGTCTCCAAAACGTCCTACATGCACAGTCTCTCTAATAAACTCAATTCTAATCCTGTCCATCGTCGTCACTCCCAACGAAAACCTCCACATCTTCAGCTCTGCTACCTCCAGCTCCACCTCCTGTCTTTTACTCAATGCCACTGTCTCTAAACCGTACAACGTCTCACACAGTCCTATAAACTTTCCCTTTCACTAGCTCTGCTCATGACCAGAAATGCCACAAATTCCAAAGAATTGTGTCTGCTCTTTCAATGCTTGTATTCTGCCTCACTCCCACCACAGATCACTACAGCAGACAAAAAAACCCCAAAGGAATAAACCTAACAGGGTGTACGATTATATAACTTCTCAATGAAGCAAAAAGAAAAGACGGTACCACGCTAGGAGTTATTTATATGTAACAGCACATCGATAACAAAACAGTTTCGGTGGAACCCTGACAAACAATCAGACATTTTTATATATTAGAGAACAAAACATTTAATTATTTTTAACCCAGTCGTTCCTTTCACAGGTAACAGGTCTCCCTCTTCCTAAAACTGATTAAGAAAAACTAAAATTACAGCTTGCCCCATTAATGAGAAACTGCAAAGCAAAAAAAATTAAAAATCCACTGCTCTACTACTGGCAAACTTACATGCCGACACTGTAGACTTCGATAATTCCAGTTTTACCTCGTCGTTACTTATAGATATATAGATAGAGTAATATATAGTTTATATAGTTAATATATAAACAGCAACATTAAAACAAGTATAGAAATATATTGCTCTGATTTGCCTTGCAGCTGGTGCTACTGTAATACTAGCTAAAGAAAATCGCCCGAACACCTTTTGATGAGTTTGAATTCAGAATTCAAAAAAGAACTGAAGCAACAAAAAGACTAACAAATCCAGATAAATGTGAAAACGGTGTATTCGTCTAAAAAAACTCAGCGTCCGCACTTTCATTTTTAATCTTTTCCCAAAAGTTGGGTAAAAGTAAATCATAACATTTCACCTGGTGTTTATTTACTTTCCGGCTCTTTGAAACGTCGGGGCAATGACTTCAATACACGCCATTGTTTTTCGCAAAACCTTCGTTTTTCGCAGTCCATGCAGAAATGGCAAATATTTATCTATCACTTTGGAGAACGTTTTCAAAAAGCTGCGTTTTCGTTGACTGGAAAAAGCCGTCTACGTGTGAACGAAAGGCCAAAACTTCTGCGTTTTTAAATGAAAACGTATTAATGTTGACATGGCCTTACCTGTGTTTTTGGGAGCCTCCCCATACACCGGTCCTCCATACCCTGGTTGAGGAGGCACTGGATATCCCTGATAGCCAGGTTGGACAGGGTACGACCCTGGTGGTCCAGCAGGGTAGTTAGGATACGGTCCTTGCTCAGGACCGGGTGGAAATCCCTGAGCGGGGTAGCCCTGAGGTGGGTAACCATGAGGAGGGTAGCCCTGAGGTGGGTAGCCAGGAGCGTTGGCAGGAGGGTAACCCGGAACAGGGGCACCAGAGGCTGTGTATGGTGGAGGATTTTCGTAGCTCATCTCCACGTAAGAGTATTCACCTGGCAGCAAAAAATTTAAAAAATTTATTTCGACACAAATACAAACTAATGTGGGAACCAAAGGCCAATGTCTGCTGTTGACGTCAAGTGCTCCATAGCCTGTCCCTTTTGATTATCTCAGACAGCCTTGCACAGCCTAATCCAAGCTGATAAAACTTACAAAGGGAAAAATTTAAAAGAGAGAACAGAAACATAGAAGTGACTCATTTATAGCAAACATTCACATGCTTCTGATAACATAATGGATTACAGTAAATACCACACAGAAGAATTTCAACATGTCCCATTGTCATTAGAACAAACAAGTAACTGAGTCACACTAAGGTTAAGGGTTGTTCTTGGGGTGCCAATGAAGAATTAAATAGCATTTAAATATGTAACATGAATTAAAAGTTGTCATCTAAAAAGGAAGGTCTTAGACTCAGAGTCAGGCATATGCATATGTATATATACACACAGATGTACGAGTAACCACTTTTCAAATACTGGAGCAATATAGTAATGCTAATTTTCAATTAAGCAGCCATTGTTACTGACACCAGTCCAATATTTAGTGCTGATTTACTCATAATTAGTGGTGGACAGCAACAAAGTAAATGTAATTTATTACTGTACTTAAGTAGCTTTATCACATATCTGATATTTCAATTTGGGGAGGCAAATATTTGACTTCTACTACATTTTGCAAAATCAGTCCTTATGAGCGTATAAAACCGTAACCGGTCAAACACGCAACAATCCACCAATCAGAGGCGTGCTCCGTTTTGAACTTGTTTTGATTGGCGCTTGGTGAAATCTACTAGTCACTTACGTACAGTTTGGCATCAACAGCAAGCAGAACATTTCGAGTGGAATAAATTATTTAGGAATCTCCCGACAATAAATTGCTGCAACACCCGTGGCCTCATTTACATGGTTAATGATCGTTTTAACAGATTTGAATCAGTGTTTGACTCATTAATATTATTTTACTAATAGATAGTGCGCTGAGAGGATCCCTGGATATCCCTTTTCTTCAAAAACCCCATACTTTCTCAGCAGACGTGCACCATGTCCTGGATCACGTTCCTGAAAAGCCTTTCACCTTTATTCATTTAACATTGTATATTAATAAACATTAACAACAGGGCACAGGTCGGAAAGTGATTCCTGGACATGTGGGTTTCAATTTTAATCGATAGAATAAGTATCGACAAGTATATGAATATTTAATTTATATACGTATACACAATAAAAGCACAACAATTTTTTTTTTTTATGAAAATGAATTGTTTTGGCAGTGGTGTTTATATGGTATGGTTTTAATACTTAAAAGCAACAACAGAAAAATACCTTAATATAGACATAAATTATAGACATAAATTTCATATAAATTAGTCAGCATTTAGCCAGTTACAGTCATCTACCATGCTTACATTCATGAAGTGTATTTGAAGCACATAAAAGGAAAAATGAGAACCATATATATAGCATACTGAACCAAATGTTTTAGATTATGCATCTAACTCGCTATTAAGCAAATAGGTTTGCCTGGTAGCTGCTTATATATCAGCCGGAAATCTTACTAAGAGTTTTTTCACATAAACTGAGCAGCAAAAATAATAGGAATGTTATAGCATAATAAATCATAGTACTTTGGATTTTTAAGTACATTTGAAAGTTGTACTTTTTTTAATGGAGTTTAAATGCAGTACTTTTACTGGAGTATATTTTACAGAATGTATTTACTCTTACTCAAGTACATGGTTTGTGTTGTTTGTCCACCACTCATAATTGCATGAAAAACCAAAATCCTGTGTGATGTAAGCATTGCCATCACTGCCATGCTCATAAAAATGCCCAAATTACAGCAATCTGGTGGTATTTCACACTCATCAATGGCAATCTAAGCAAAAGGGACTGCAATCAGTATTCTGTGAAAGTATCACGAGGAGGAATCAAAGCTTCTTATATAATCACGCTCTTGATGTCACCCAAATGAGGATGGGTTTCACTTTTGAGTCTGGTTCCTCTCAAGGTTTCTTCCTCATAACATCTAAGGGAGTTTTTCCTTGCCACAGTCGCCATGGCTTGCTCATCAGGGATAAATACACACCGTTCACCTTAACTGTTGATTTCTGTAAAGCTGCTTTGAGACAATGTCTGTTGTAAAAAGTGCTATAGAAATAAACTTGACTTCTTTCTATAATACACATGACCCAATAAAGCATCTGTACAAACCTTGCACACATATACTAGTTAGGCAAGAGCTCCTACAGTCAACACTGGATCAGGAAAAAAGAACCGCTTTTAAAGCACTTAAATTCCAAGCAACTCACCTTACGAAGAACAAACAGTCCAAGTGTGTGACCAAGCAAAAAACCAAACAGAGCTAAATACGTTTTTTCCATGACACACCTGATTGCTTAATGCCAAGCTGGATAGTAAAAGCTATTCACGTAGCACAAAATACCTCTGCTGGTACTTATACTACTGGTATATACACTGGTACTCAATCTTCCAGTTCTCGCTTTTAGAAGTTTTATTGATGGCCGAGCAACTGAAAACAGAGGTACCTCTATGTTTTGTTTGCCGTCCAAAATTGTAAGCAAATTTCATACACACTCACTTCGAACGAGAGATTTTATCGAAGCATTACAGGGAAATGTTTTTCGCATAAAACTCCATCTCTAAAAGTTAATGTCTTTTCTGTTCATTTCTCATACATTGAGATTAGCCAGGAATGTAAACACTGCTGAAACTTTTCTTCAAAAGCCCCATACTTTCTCAGCAGACGTGCACCACGTCCTGGATCACGTTCCTGAAAAACCTTTCACCTTTATTCATTTAACATTGTATATAATAAACATTAACAACAGGGCACAGGTCGGAAAGTGATTCCTGGACATGTGGATTTCGATTTTAATCGATAGAATAAGTATCGACAAGTATATGAATATTTAATTTATATACGTATACACAATAAAAGCGCAACAATTTATTTTTTATGAAAATGAATTGTTTTGGCAGTGGTGTTTATATGGTATGGTTTTAATACTTAAAAGCAACAACAGAAAAATACCTAAATATAGACATTAAAAATACAAATTTCATATAAATTAGCCAGCATTTAGCCAGTTACAGTCATCTATTATACTTGCATTTATGAAGTGTATTTGGAGCACATATAAATAGCATACTGAACCAAATGTTTTAGATTATGCATCTAACTTGCTATTAAGCAAATAGGTTTGCCTGGTAGCTGCTTATATAACAGCCGGAAATCTAACTAAAGTCTAAAAGCCTTACTAGCAGGAATGTTACATAAATGTGTATGGCATGTTGAATGCTTCTAAGCTTGTTATTTTTTCATATAAATCCCACATTCCTGCATTTATTTATTCTCTTTATTATTATTTTTCTTTCCATAAAACTGTATTTTTGTGATTTGTATACAAGGACTTTTTTGTTGTTAGTTGTTTGTTGGGGTTTTTTTCTATTAAAAGTCAAAACTATAAGCTTAAATTTTAAATTCTAGGTTTGAAAATCCAAAAAAAATAAAAATAAAAATCCCACGTTCGTTCTTTACCTTCATCAAATCTGTATTTTCGAAATTTGTATTTAGATCTCTGGGTTTTTCGTTCTTTTCTTTTTTGGTCTCAATCTTAAAATTATAACCTGCAATTGAAAAATTATATTTAAAATCTAATTTCCTAAGATTTTTCTTTTTGTTTTTTTAAATCCCACATTTTCATTAAAAAAGTATTTTTGAGATTTGCACTCCATTTTCTTTCGCCCTTAATCTCAAAACTGCATCCTGCGATTTTCAAATGATGTCGGGAAAATCTAATCTTGGAATAAAACCGTAATTTCTAAAACACCCCCGAGAGCAAGAATTGTATTTACGGTGATTTGTGCATAGTTGAAAAATACAAAAATGTCAAGTTTTAATATTTATGTCTGCTTCCAACATCCCAAAATGAAATTGTATTTAAACTGCACATGTTCTAATATTGTTACAGGAAACATGAGACTATGATAAAGATGATAATGCTGGGTATTTTGCTTCACATAGTGATGCTGTAACACACTACACATGTCATGTCCCATGACAAAACCCTGCCATTCCTGGTTCTAAACTCAATCAGTGTATATGAATCCTAATTGTCATGAATCATCATTGTATTATGTCTCCCAAGCCTGAGCAGGATGTCAGTGTGTACGGTTAACATCTAATAAAACAGCCCCCTCTCTCTCTCTCTCTCTCTCTCTCTCTTTCTCTCTGCAAATCCAATTCTGTGCAATATCTAATCTAGATTAAAATAAATAAATCAGACTGAGCAGTTCCATAATGGTGGTGAATTATTAACAAGAGGGCCACTTTACAGTGTACACACACCAATCACAGTAGGCCCTGTGTGGCAAATGGATTCGTTGATGTCTGAAACCCTTCTTTTTTTAGCATTGAAATGATTTTGGTTAAATAAATAGGACATTAAAGATGATTTCATGGTCCAACTTGATGACAGTAAAGGCAGCCCTGGTGTCGTCATTGTTTAAACATTGGAATCACACAAACTTTCGTGCGCCAGTGAACGCACCTCGTCTGGATGAACAGCGTTTTCTCGCACAACCAAAAAAGCAGGTGTTTGCATGAGAAAGTCACGTTGACTATGCAAAAAATAATGACGTGAAATGTTCTCTTTCACACTTAAAAAAATAAACATACAACAGAAGTAGTATAATGTTTGTATTTTTTTTAAGGGATAGTTAACCGATTTCTGTTTTGTGGTGGACAGTAGGACCCTGGGGCCTCTTTTAAAGGCTGCACAAACGCATCAGGAATATGTCAAGCGTGAACGAGGGTTGGGAGTTATATTACATTAGAATAGACAAAAGAGAAAAGCATATAATACGGTACGAATACATTCTTGAAAATTTTATATTTCTTAAAGATTATGTCCATAAAAAACATTGTAATTACCTTTGGTTTAGAGGAAGGTAGCGGTCTGATATGTCGTTGATGGAGCTTCGCGAGGGTGTCCCTGCGTGCAGTGTTCACTTGATCATGGATATGACGTTAAATTGTAATTGCAAGTCCTGCTGTCCAGAGTGCGTCTGCTGAGTCAATTACTCTGAAACAGTGTTCTGCCCTGAGCCCCGAGCAGTAATGACGCCCCAGTGGCTGCGGTGGTGCGAACGACCTTATTGGAAAGTCCTGACAACACTTTAATCAGCTGACCCGCAAACAGCTTGTTGCCAGATTGTGTGTTTTCCCCCTCAAGCACTGCAGTGTTTTAAAGACGTGTGCAAACTCATGTGGGTGTACGGAAGTCCTAAGAGGCCATGCATTCTATTTTTTCTTTCTTGTTTTCTCGTTAGCACGACTTAATTTTCTCGTGATTTTGACAAAACACATTCTTTTTCACTTTCAGTGTATTCGGCATGAAAGCGTAAAAGCATCACGGATCAATTAAGTCGTGATCACGAGAAAACAGGAAAGAAAGAAAAATTTATAATGCATGGCCTCTTAGGACTTCCGTATGGCTCCGCGGTGGACAGTCGTAAATAATGCAAGATTTGTGTCCAGACTGGATTACAATCTAAATCGTGACTAGTTTGGAATTTAAACTGGCAACCCTGACAACACACACACACACACACACACACACACACACGCTTCTTTTTCGATACGTCACTCTACCAAAATCAGGCTGATTCTGCATCACCTAACTGGGCTGTGATGGACAAAAAGAAGATCCAAGACCTCAACCCCACTGACCATGTTCTCCTCACATGCTCTTCAGGCTGAAAAAAAAAAACACATTTATACTGAAGACATCCAAAGTATGAAAGAACACATATGGAATTATGTAGTAAACGAAAAAGTGTTAAAACAACCCAAAATATGTTATCAGTTTTAGATTGTCCAATGTAGCTCCATTTAGTTTTGCAAACTCATAAATAACATTCTCTCATAGGATTCACAAGGTAGTCACCTAAAATGGTATTTAGTTCACGTGTGTCTTGTTAAGAGTTCATTTGTTACATTACTTGACTTCTTAATGTGCTTTAGACCACCGCTTATCTTGTGCAGAGGAACGGGTGAGTACAAGGTCAATAGCCTATTAGTGCTTTTACAACTGCTGTACAAATCTGTATTATTGCAATGAATTATGCAGACCTAAAACCAACAAATGCTATGATGAAACAGGCACTAATAAGGTCCGTTCCTGCAAAGAAAAACCGAGAGCTACCTCTACTGCAGAGGATGAGTTTATTAGAATTACTAGCCTCAGATACCGCCAATTTACATTGATGCATCTGGCAGACATCCATTCTTCAGAGAAGCAAATGAGACTTGCTTGGATGAAGAAGCGCAAGAAATGGACTTTAGATTAGTAGAAAATTGTCCAATTTTGAGATTTTAGCTTTTGGAGGGGTCTTTTTTTTGACGTACAATGGATGAACAGTTCCAAAATTTGTGCTTCCCATGAAGGAGGATGTGTGATGGTGTGCTTTGACATGAAATTCCATCTGGTTTGCACAATATTCCCCAAACACACCTCTAGTTTATATAAGAGCTATTTGTCCAAGAAGGTAAGTGATAAAGTGCTGCATCAGGTGACCTTTGTCTCCAACAACCACTAGATCTAAGTCCAATTGAGATGATTTGAGAGTGAAGGAAAAACAGCTGACAAGTACTCAACACTCCTGGGAACTACAAGATTGTTGGAAAACCTATTCCAGGTGACCATGTGAATTTGAATATATTTATATTATATACTGAAATATAAAACATGTTCTGGGGTATTTTATTATTTTATTTTATAATTCCACATGTTCCATGTCTTCAGTATTAATGTACAATGTTGAAAATAATAATAATAATAAACACTAAAGTAGAAGGTGTGTCCAAACTTTTGACTGGTACTGTATATTGTTGTACTGGTAAAGTACAAATCTTTTCCATAGAGTATGCTTTACAGTTTTTCTTAGTTGCTTTGATAATTTCTCAGATGAGAAATTCAATTCTCAGAACTACTTGTTCAACCGCCACATCATGTAGTCACTTTTGCTCATCATAAGAACATTTATTGTTGATCAAATTGCGAATGCTTTTGTACATTCATTTAATCGATTGTGTACAAGCGTCTGCTGTTTCCTACATTATCAGTTGTTTATGTTCATGCTGATCAAAATATATTATACTGGTTTCACCTGAATAGTTTTCACCACCAAAACATCTGGGCATCAGTTCCTTGTATACGTCATTGAATGCAAAATGGTTAAACCAGGTGTCATCATCTGTCATCTAAAATTTCTATTTAACTTTTTTTGTAACTGTGACTTGAATTGGTGAATTGTGCAGATGAATCTTGAATGTCGGACATCAGATCAACCAATGATCAACCAGTTCTCTAAAACAGGTCAAAGGTGAATCTTGTGAACCTTCATTTGGAGAGTGAATACAGACAGAGCAAAACACAGACATAAATTCTGAAAATTGATGAACAACTAAGAAACAAACACTTGTAATGTACAGTAAAAGTGTAAATCTTGTCCGGTCTCTTGCAATCAATATAAATTAAATAAATAAATGTGTGTAAATAAAATGTTTTCAATCACTGTTATCCACACCATAGTTTATTTCAAGAAATCCTGAAACTGCAGCGTCATACTGATGACATGACCAATGTTTTTTGTTGTTTAGATGTTAAACATAATCTTGTTTGTAAACAATGACAGAGGGACTTTTCATTTTGCTGGAAATTATATGTTCATTGACACAAATACTTTCTTTTGAGAAATGAACTAGGGATTTTGAGAAAAGTACAGGGTTTTGCAAGCAATCCAATGTATTGTGCTGTTTGTACAAATTGTTTTGTAAATGCACTTACTGGTTTGCAAATATTAAGGATGATTTGAGAAAAACTGAATGCCATTTTATGTTACCTGATAGTGGCACATGATGTGTACATGATGTCCTGTAGGCACCAATGCGTGCATGCATAGTCTCTTGCAATGTCCCACTGTTATTAATGTGATGTGCCTTGGGTCCATGTGAACAGGACCAAGCAGTTACTAAAATCTCACCATCTTCAGCTCTGCTACCTCCAGCTCCACCTCCTGTCTTTTACTTAATGCCACTGTCTCTAAACCATACAACATTACAGGTCTCACCAGTCCTATAAACTTTCCCTTTCACTCTCGCAGATACTCTTCTATCACAAATCACTCCTTCTATCACTCTTCTCCTCCCACTCCACCCTGCCTGCACCCTTTTCTTCACTTCTCTAACACACACTCCATTACTTTGCACTGTTGACCCCAGGTACCTGAACTCCTCCACCTTCTCCACCTATTCTCCCTGTAACCACTCCACTCCACTGCCCTCCCTCTCATTCACACACGTACTCTGTCTTACTCCTACTGACTTTCATTCCCCTTCTTTCCAGCGCGTACCTCCACCCCTCCTCAACCTGCTCCCTACTCTCACCACAAATCACAATATCATCCGCAAACATCATAGTCCATGGAGACTCCTGTCTGACCTCGTCCGTCAACCTGTCCATCACCACTGCAAACAGGAAAGGGCTCTTAGCCGATCCTTGATGCAGTCCAACCTCCACCTTGAACCAGTCTATCGTTCCTACTGCACACTTCACTGCTGTCACACTGTCCTCATACATGTCCTGCACCACCCTCACATACTTCTCTGACAAACCAGACTTCCTCATACAGTACCACAACTCCTCTCTCGGCACCCAGTCGTACGCTTTCTCTAAATCAACAAACACACAATGCAACTCCTTCTGACCTTCTCTATACTTCTGCTGTTTCTGTAAATGTCTTCCTCCTCTCTAACTCCTCCTTCGGCCAACAGTAGCCCAATTTCCACCGGTACCTGTGGTGGTCGTTGGGAACCCGGGCCTCGACTGATCCGGTATGAAAGTCTCTTTTGTGCAGTTACTAAAATGAATAAATGACTAAATAAATGATTGGACACAATTTGTCTCTCAGGAACACATCATATTTATTCCAAAAAGACTGTTACAGTTGCAACGACTTGCAATCTCTATCAGTGCTGTGATCCAGTGCATGTTCTAAGCCATACTGTAAGCCACTTTCAACAATTGTTTAATCTGAAAATGAAATATCAGGTATTTAAATCAAAAGGTTTTTTCCCTTATTTATTTATTTATTTTTGTCCAGATTTGCTGGAAATTTATCAAGCTGTGTGTTTACACACTGTATTCTGTACGGTCATTCCGGGTACGTTCAAATAATCTTGCAGGCATCCATGGTAGAATGGATATCCTCAACTGCATTAAGCAAAAATACTATTGGCTATAGTGCAATATGAAATCAGAAACAAAATAATAGATGAAATGCTGTTATGTATGCATTAATATAACTCATACAGTATCAACTAAAACTATTTCAATTGGCCCTGTATTTTTTGTCAAAGTCTGGAATGTATGCTTCGTCCCTCAGTGAAAGACGGTCTGTCTCCAGCGTTTATCATGAAGGAATGGCCAGAGACACTTTCTAATCGCTGTTTTAAAGGGAGTCGGTTCCACGCTCAACCCAAGCATCTCCAGACGAGAACATTCTAGCTGGGCATTTTGTGGCCTCTGAGCTCCGGCTCCAGCAGGCTGCTCTGTCAACTACATAAACACACACACAAACACAGATTTTTTGCATATAGTCAAAAGTATCACCTGTGTTATACAATAAAAGTCTTGGACATGCAAAGAAATGCTGTAGAGCAAATATGCAGTTAGAAATGCCAAAACTGCACGATTCCACATAAAAAAAAAACTATTTGGCAGACACCCTTATCAAGAGCAACTTACAATTATCCAATCTTTATACAGCTGGGTAATTAAAGGGTTAAGGGCCTTGCTCTGGGGCCCAGCAGTGGAGTATTTAGTGTGACAACTCAGTTGCAATTTGATAAAGATATGGAGCATAATTTTTGCCCTGCTACATAATATGGTGCCTTCTTTACTGATAATTTGTTTCCTTCCCCATAACATAACCTTGACTCAATAGTCGACACATTCATAGATTTTGCAGATTAATCGGCACTAATAATTGATTGCTGGAGCTATCAGCAAATATCCATACCGACAGTTTTTCCGGGTTGCGTCCGTTTACACGAGACTGCATGCTGCACGAAGTGCGCTATATTATATTTAGTATTTAAAATGTATAATTTATTATTTATATAATTATATTAATTAATGAATATGTTTATATTTTTTTTCATGACACATTTTCATGATTCAGTACTTATTTATTTATTTATTTTTGTAATAAATTGCAGTACTATTTTACGTTGAGTGTTATTTTGTTGGGTTTTTATCCAGTATTTTAAAAACTATCGGTTGAATTCCAACCTAGCTATTGGTATCGGTAAAATACACTATCGGTCGACACCTACTCAATAGTCTAAATAAATCAAACTTTGTGCTAAAAAATAAGGTGTCAAAACCTTTACACAATGCTGTATATTAGAATTACATCATAATAAACAAAGACGCAACTTCGTTTTACGAAATATTTCTAAACACCCCCTTAAAAATCCAATCTTAGCTGTCATTTACAAGATAACACAATCAATGTACAACCCCTGGCAAAAAGTATGGAATCACCCTTCTCAGAAGATGTTCATTCAAATGTTTAATTGTGTAGAGAAAAAACCAAGCACATATATGCCACAAAACAATTTTCACTCAACAAAACAATATTCTGGCTGTATAAAACACTTAAAAAAACAACAAAGAAAGATAACTATAGTCAATTACAAGTGTTTTTACAGATCAAACAGAGGAAAAAAATATGGAATCACACAAATCTGAGGAAAATTATATGGAATCACCAAATAAAAACACTACTAGTACTTTGTTGCACCACCTCTGGCTTGTATAACAGCTTGAATTCTCTGAGGCATGGATTCAGCTAATGACAAACAGTATACTTCATCAATCTGTCTCCAGCTTTGTCTTATTGCAGTTGCCAGATCAGCTTTGCAGGTTGGAGCCTTGTCGTGGACCATTTTCTTTAATTTCCACCACAGATTTTCAATTGGATTGAGGTCCGGACTATTTGCAGGCCATGCCATTGACATTATATGTCTTTCCTGTAGAAATGTTTTCACAGATTTTGCCCTATGGCACGATGCATTATCATCCTGAAAAATGATGCTACCATCACCAAACATCCTTTCAATTGATGGAATAAGAAAAGTGTCCAAAATCTCAACATAAACTTGTGCATTTATAGAAGATGTAATGACTGTCATCTCTCCCATACCTTTACCTGACATACAACCCCATATCATTAATGATTGTGGAAATTTGCATGTTTTCTTCAGGCAGTTGTCTTCATAAATTTCATTGGAACGGCACCAAACAAAAGTTCCAGCATCATCACCCTGCCCAATGCAGATTCGTGATTCATCACTGAATATAACTCTCATCCAGTCATCCACAGTCCAAGATTGTCTTTCTTTAGCCCACTGGAACCTTGTTTTTTTCTGTTTAGATGTTAATGATGGTTTTCGTTTGGCTTTTCTGTATGTAAATCCCATTTCTTTTAGGCGATTTCTTACAGTCCGGTCACAGACATGAACTCCACTTTCTGCCCATTTGTTCCTCATTTGTTTTGTTGTGCATTTTCTGTTTTCAAGGCATATTGCTTTAAGTTTTCTGTCTTGGCGCTTTGATGTCTTTCTTGGTCTACCAGTACGCTTCCTTTTACAACCTTTTCATTTGATTTGTACTTGGTCCAGATTTTAGACACAGCTGACTGGGAACAACCAACATTTTTTGCAACATTCCGTGAAGATTTACCTTCTTTGAGAAGTTTGATAATCCTCTCCTTTGTTTCAACTGACATCTCTCGTGTTGGAGCCATGAGTTATGTCAATCATCTTGGTTCAACACATCACTAATGTGTGCAAGCACTCTTTTTTAACTGCAGACTAATTAGCAGTTGTAATCAGATACAGGTGTTTGTTTTAGAAATGCAAAGTGCATGGTGATTCCATATAATTTTCCTCAGATTTGTGTGATTCCATATTTTTTTTCCTCTGTTTGATCTGTAAAAACACTTGTAATTGACTATACAGGGAGTGCAGAATTATTAGGCAAGTTGTATTTTTGAGGATTAATTTTATTTGAGGATTTAATTTGAACAACAACCATGTTCTCAATGAACACAAAAAACTCATTAATATCAAAGCTGAATATTTTTGGAAGTAGTTTTTAGTTTTAGCTATTTTAGGGGGATATCTGTGTGTGCAGGTGACTATTACTGTGCATAATTATTAGGCAACTTAACAAAAAACAAATTCATACCCATTTCAATTATTTATTTTTACCAGTGAAACCAATATAACATCTCAACATTCACAAATATACATTTCTGACATTCAAAAACCAAACAAAAACAAATCAGTGACCAATATAGCCACCTTTCTTTGCAAGGACACTCAAAAGCCTGCCATCCATGGATTCTGTCAGTGTTTTGATCTGTTCACCATCAACATTGCGTGCAGCAGCAACCACAGCCTCCCAGACACTGTTCAGAGAGGTGTACTGTTTTCCTCCTTGTAAATCGCACATTTGATGATGGACCACAGGTTCTCAATGGGGTTCAGATCAGGTGAACAAGGAGGCCATATCATTAGATTTTCTTCTTTTATACCCTTTCTTGCCAGCCACGCTGTGGAGTACTTGGACGGTGTGATGGAGCATTGTCCTGCATGAAAATCATGTTTTTCTTGAAGGATGCAGACTTCTTCCTGTACCACTGCTTGAAGAAGGTGTCTTCCAGAAACTGGCAGTAGGACTGGGAGTTCAGCTTGACTCCATCCTCAACCCGAAAAGGCCCCACAAGCTCATCTTTGATGATACCAGCCCAAACCAGTACTCCACCTCCACCTTGCTGGCGCCTGAGTCGGACTGGAGCTCTCTGCCCTTTACCAATCCAGCCACGGGCCCATCCATCTGGCCCATCAAGACTCACTCTCATTTCATCAGTCCATAAAACCTTAGAAAAATCAGTCTTGAGATATTTCTTGGCCCAGTCTTGACGTTTCAGCTTGTGTGTCTTGTTCAGTGGTGGTCGACTTTCTGCCTTTCTTACCTTGGCCATGTCTCTGAGTATTGCACACCTTGTGCTTTTGGGCACCCAGTGATGTTGCAGCTCTGAAATATGGCCAAACTGGTGGCAAGTGGCATCTTGGCAGCTGCACGCTTGACTTTTCTCAGTTCACGGGCAGTTATTTTGCGCCTTGGTTTTTCCACACGCTTCTTGCGACCCTGTCGACTATTTTGAATGAAACGCTTGATTGTTCGATGATCACGCTCAGAAGCTTGGCTATTTTAAGACTGCTGCATCCCTCTGCAATATATCTCACTATTTTTGACTTTTCTGAGCCTGTCAAGTCCTTCTTTTGACCCATTTTGCCAAAGGAAAGGAAGTTGCCTAATAATTATGCACACCTGATATAGGGTGTTGATGTCATTAGACCACACCCCTTCTCATTACAGAGATGCACATCACCTAATATGCTTAATTGGTAGTAGGCTTTCCAGCCTATACAGCTTGGAGTAAGACAACATGCATAACGAGGATGATGTGGTCAAAATACTCATTTGCCTAATAATTCTGCACTCCCTGTAGTTATCTTTCTTTGTTGTTTTTTTAAGTGTTTTATACAGCCAGAATATTGTTTTGTTGAGTGAAAATTGTTTTGTGGCATATATGTGCTTGGTTTTTTCTCTACACAATTAAACATTTGAATGAACATCTTCTGAGAAGGGTGATTCCATACTTTTTGCCAGGGGTTGTATTATGGTGGGTTTGCCTGACTAAACCCCACTAATAAAGCAAGAAGTGTGCATGTGACTGCAGGCATACCGGTATCAGGTGACTCCTGGGCAGGTTAAATGCGTCTGCCATAGCACAAGCAATCTCATATTTAGTCATCTGCTCTTTTCCGGAATAATGGAAGATCCCACGCAAGGACGGGTCCTAGAAGGTCACATCAACATAAAGACATGAGTAGAGATTAGCATAGATGCTGTGCTAATAAATATGTGAATTGATCACAGATTGTCCCACTCAAATAGTCAAATATGTCATCCATAATATTTGAAACACTACTACATCTTCCAGCAATGAAACAGAAAAACGATTTGCCTGTGTCAAAGGAAAGACTTTAATCCTAAATACAAACTACTCTGGTTTGAAGAGAAAGCAGGGCTCAGCATGCTGAAATAAAAATATCATACAAGTAAACAAAGTAGCTTAAGAATGATATGGGATGTGTCCATTCTCTAGTCAGGGAAAAAAAACCAGAACAGATACAATGAGGAAATTTATAACATTTCCTACAAATATTGTTGAGTCAGTGATTATTGAATATCACATTCTAGATGTATTCCCCCTTTTCTGTTATAATTAGCTCCACACTTCTAGGAAGGCTGTCCACTAGATCTTGGAGCGTGGCTGTAGGGATGAGTGTTCATTCATCCAGAAGAACATGAAATCTGCCACTGACATTGGGTGACAAGGTGTAGGTGTAGTTGGTGTTCCAGTTCATCCCAAAAGTGTTCAGTGGGGTTAAGATCAGGTCTCTGTGGAAGACATTCTTCCATTGTTATTTTACATTCCAACTTTGGCCAACTATGTCTTCAGAGAGCTCATGTTGTGAATGGTGGATTTTAAGGGTGGAACAGGTTCAGTAGCTCTTAGTTCTACATCCATCACTCGAATAGAAGCACGGATACTCATGTTTTAAAAGACTCTGGTAAAAGTTGAAGTTATGACTACACTTTTTCACTCAAGTTAAAGAAGTTTGGGCTCAAGTAAATGTACTTAAGTAAAAAGTAGCCTTTACTACTACCTGTTTTAGTGTCTAATGAATGTATCCAGGCTGAGCAACCACCATATAGAACACAAGCAGAGAAAAGATGATGATCAGGAATGTCTCTGTTCTCAGTCACGTTTACATCACTGACTCCCTCTGTCTCATCCACGTTAGACAAACTTCTTGTTGCCTTCTGCCTTGCTCATTGTTAGCTTCATAGGCTAGCCTACGTCTGTGAAATAGGTTGATGGGCTGAAAACGGCACGAAATGTTAAGAGAAAATATCGGTCATGTCACCAAACAGATTAAAACTAAAGTAACGAGCCTGTTTTTAAAGTGTAAGAAGTAGAAAGTACAAATGTTTGTGTAAAAAAATTTAATGATTAACTTTTGACTTTCAAAAGTTGTCTGAAATATAAATAGTGAAGTAAAATACTAATAACAGAAAAAAAGTACATTAGCAAAGTATTTGTACTTCATTACTTCCCCTCTCTAGTTCCAGATAAATGCAAACAAAGACATTCTACACCTTCTATTGTGTACTTTCAACTTTGTGGAAATGGTTTTGGGGAAAACAAATGTATTTGGTCTTACACGTGCTTTCGCATTTTTACCAACCACTATCAAGTGCCGTGCAAGAGATCGTGGACATTCGAGCCAGTATCTAATTACAAACGGAAGTGATCAGGATAATGTCGGTTTCATTTTTTCAGGCAGTGAACTAACACTTAAATGAAGCATGACATTCCTGATAAATAATAAGCACCCATTTCTGATCAGTACACCTCAACAATGATAAAACTGTACTGAATGGACATTCGGTGGCACCCAGATAAAGATGGGTTCCCTTTTGAGTCTGGTTCTTCTCAAGGTTTCATCCTCATACCATCTCAGGGAGCTTTTAATTGTCGCTGCTGGCTTGCTCATTTGCAATAAACGTATAGGCAGGAAATGTATAAATTCAAGCTTCACAACCTTTTATCTCTGTAAAAAAAACGCTTGGGGGCAATGATCGTTCTTAAAAGCGCTATACAAATCAAACTGCATTGAATTGAATAGAAACATTGTTTCGCTAGCAAGGTTTTTTATTCACAGTTGGTTTTAGTATCAATTATTCATCATGGTCTTTGTAGGATGATAGTTTAGGCAGGATTAACATTTAGATAACATTTTTAATAGACATTTTTAAATTTAATACATTTTTACATTAAATAAATCTAAAGCAATTTTCTGCTGATCCGAAAAATCCGGTGCATGACTCAAAAACTGCAATGTGATCCGAACCGTGAGTTTTGTGATCCATCGCACCACTATTATTCGAACACGACCCGTTCTGTACGTCCTATAAAAAAATATCTATGACGATGATCTTTGATCTATGGCTATATATGCAACAGTGTTAATGAAACATGAAGTAAAGTCAAGTGGGTAAATTATTGTCTGTTTACTTGCGTACATTTCTCCAGGACCATATTACAATATATAGAAATAGGTGCAAATGAGTGCAGGACAGTATATAAACAGAACTTACACACAGGACAATAAACAAACATAATATGTCCTATGAATAAACTATTGAGTAACATAGCAGCACAATTAAAGCAGCACTATTGGCAGCAATACAAACTCTATAATATCCTGCTTTGTAAATTGCACATGTGCCATAACTGAATGCTAGGGCAAAGTTTAACTTAATGTTGTTGAACTTTCAGGATTTGCATTTCCAAACTAAGTTACTTAAGCTATTCTAAGTGACTTTAACTATTACCTGAAGACCTCGCTCAGCCATGTTCCTACAGACCCGTGCCACATTGCTGGTATAGGTGGGGAAACGTTGCTGACAGTGGTCTACAGTCGAGCTCTCGGCTCCATCCTGAATGCGATCCCAAAGCACGGTGACGGCACTCTCCTCCACCTTCTCCACCTCTCCGTACAAAATGGGCACCCTGAGTACTACAGCACCTGCAGTACCACATAAAAAGTGGTTTTCCAGGATATTTCTGACATGTTTTCCTGAACACACGTTGCTGCTGATGACAGAAGCCTGATCTATATTTCCCCATTCCAAGATTAGCATCTTCTAATTATTGACTACGAAGCCACCAAGAGGCCAAGAGTATCTCGACATGACGTTACCACTGCCATGCTTCATTACAAGGTGTTGTCAGGGTGACGTGGGTTGGAGTTGCCAACAAACGTAGCACATCGTTCTAACGCCAAATCTACCATCTGAGATGTGGATCTCTCCAGTTTGCTCAGAGTTACTCTTGGTTTCTTGGCTGCTTCTCTAACTCTGCTTCTCTCAATCATGCCACTCAGATTTTATGGACGACCTCTTCTAAGCTAAGTCGTGGCTGTCCAATATTCGTTTCAGAATACATGAAAACTCATACAGATATTTTCTCTGGCATTGAGGGGAAAGTTTTATTCAGTGTGTTCGATACAGTGAAAAGAAGAAATGCATGATGAGAATTAAAACAAAAGAAAGTAGAACATTTTTATTCCATACCTGGACAGTGTCTGAGTATTTCCCTTTCACCCCTAAGCTTTGATTTCCCATACATGTTTAACGGATTGGGGGTGTCGTTTTCTCCGTACGGGGGATTGCGCCCATCAAACACGTAATCAGTGCTGATGTAGATCAGAAAGATGCCAGCTGCATGAAATGTAAAGAGACAAACCACACAGTAATCGGAGTCAACACTCTTCAGGAAGTCTTCCTCCAAAGATGTAGACAAATATTCTTGATGTGTTTTTTTCCATGAGAAACTCTACATTTTGCGAGCTACTAATCACTTTCTTTTAAATTTCTTTCATCACGTATCCCAAATATGAGCAACATGAGAAGCCAACTGCCACTTGAACACTCAATCTATTATATGAAATTCGTGCCTGAAAATGTTAAGATCTGAAAAAAGACACAGCGCTACTTTTGTGCTTTTTCTAGGGCAGCACAGGCAACCAGGTCACCGTGAGCTCTTATTACATATCTGTAGTTGTTGCTAAATGTTCTTCTTCATCATTTGGGACACTTGTGTATCCAGTCTATTAGCTCCTTTTCCTCAGTCCTATTCGTTACAATACTGTGTACTGCATTTCTCTCATTTACAGGCTTGTTATCTGTTAAGCCACTCAGCTATCTTTTCCCTCAGCATCTCTGCTCGTGCTCTGATTAATTCATTCTCTCATTTGTCAACAAACCTTTCAAACATTTATCACTACCTTTCAAACATTTATCACTGCCTTATCTTCCTCTGCCTTATCTTCTCAGTTGTAGTCTACTGAATGTGCACTTCTGTTTTACGTTGCCAGGTATTTAAACTCCAATTGGAATCTTGTTTCCGATTCAAATTAAACACATTTATTGATCAGCTACTCTTGTTTCAGGTTTTTGGTGCTTGTGGTATAAAGCAATAGTAGAAGCTGTTGCCAAAAAAAAAAAAAACTAAACCTGCAACATTTGAAAGGATTTTTGATCCAGCCCAATATATCTGAAATCCTCCAACCTGGCAACCTTGCACCAAAGGACCCAGTTGCGTTACTGTCCTCTAAGTTAAATTTTATTTTATAACGACAGGATTTTTTTTTTTTCTTATTTCATATATTCTGTTATTCCTACATTTCAAGTAGTAAATGGAAACTAATTGAAAGTGGTGGTCAACTGATATGGGTTTTTCTTTGGCCGATATTTAGAAATCAGGGCAGCCAATAGCAGATATATGATGCCAATTTTTTTTGGTCGATATGTTTGGCCAATTTTTTCTTTTTTTTTTCCCCTTCATCTCATCAAATCCAATAGTTGATTAATAAGACGTGATACAGCAGATTGTTTAAATTAAACATTTATAAAAAAACAAAAGCCTCTCCTATAAATGGACTTGTTAGCAAGTTTTGGTACTGGAGCTCCAAAGCAACTGAGAAAAACTATAAATGAATGATTTCCTGTCACTTTACTCATGACAGTATAAAAGCATGGTGACGATCACCTGACTAACCTGCTTCTTTTGCCAGTGTAGCACATGCATGTACATTCAGGTTCAAGGCTGCTTCTGTGTGATGCTCCACCACGTCTGGCCTTCTCTCAGCAGCACAGTGTACGATCACATGGGGCTACACAAGACACAACAGACGGTTAGGAAGCTGCTTAGCATTAACATCAGACAAAAACACTTTCAGTGCATTAAGCCTAGAAGCACCTGGAAGTTCTGAATAACCGCGCGCACAGCGTCCTCATCCAGCAGGTTGCAGCTGAGGAAGCGAGGCCGAGCGCGAGTGTGCCCACACCCAAGCGTTTCCCAGTCATTGTTCAGAAACTCCTTGTAGACTGCGCGTCCAAGAAGACCAGTGGCTCCGGTCACCAGTACACGCCGGCATGAACTGCACATTTCCTCCTTAAACAGGCAGAAAACCAGAAAAACTTCTAACTTCTCAATTACAAGCAACCGAGGCTGTAATGTTGAGTTGATATGCATGTGAAAAAAAGTTCTAGGGTTAGAAGAAGAGCCTTGATTTGTCACAAACACAACCCCAATTCCGAAAAAAGTTGGGATGCTATATCAAGGTTTTAGAGCAGAATATGCTTCCATCCAGATGACATCTTTTTCACGATAGGCCTTGCATATTTCAGCGAGACAACGCGAAACCTCGTAGCTGCGTAGTGGCTTGGCTTTCACCAATCAAAAATATTTGGCACATCTTAAAACGAAAAATATGCCAAAGATGTCCCAGGACTGTAAAGCAGTTAGAATCCTGTATCAGGCAAGAATGGGACAGCATTTCTCTCCCAAAACTCCAGCTACTGGTTTCCTCATTTCCCAGACGTTTATAGACTGTTGCTTAAAGAAGAGGGAATGCTACATTGCTTTATTTTTTTTCTTCTTAAAATGGTACATTTTGTCAGTTTAAACATTTGATGTGTTTTCTATGTTCTATTGTGAATAAAATTTGGGTTTATGAGATTTGCCAATTTGCATTCTGTTTTTATTTACAGTTTACACAGTGTCCCAACACTGAAAACGTTTCTTCGCGTATCTCAAATTGTTAGGAAGTTGGGGCCGGAGTGCAGGGTCTGCCTTGATACAGCACCTCTTAACAGTGGCAGCTTGGCCATGCTGGGGTTTGAACCCCAGACCTTATGATAAGTAGACCAGAGCTTTAACCACTGAATCACCACTGTCCTTAAGAAAAAGAGTTGAAAGGATTTTATTTCATTTACAAAAATTGTTAACCTGTTTTCTTGACATATAACAAAAAAAAGAGCTGTCCCATGCTAATTTTCAAAATTATCTGTCACAATCCTGTGCTTCTATGCAAAAATCTAGACTGTAGTGTCAACGGTCAGGAAGAATCCAACCTTCAAACATTTCTAGTACTATTTACGATGTTTCAACATTGATTGCAAAAACGAAGTGTGATTCCTTCATTAATAAGAGCATCAGATCCATAAACAACAAAACACACACACACACACACACACACACACACACACACACACACACACACACACAAACCACCCTTAAATGTAACATTTTGATTGACATAGGTATAAAAAGCCTTTTTTTTAAACGACTTTAAAAGACTTTTTAAAGTTCCTAATACTCAAGGGGTTTGGCCAAACTTGCAGCAGTGACGATTATTTACATCAACATGGTGTAGATATGATGAGCGAATGAATGGGACAGGAGTAACTAATATACTAATAAGGATCAGAGTTGAGCTGTCAAGCCTTATTTAACCGTGAAACAAACATCTGTTTGAAATTGAAATCATGCACGTGAGTGTAAAACCAACCAGATGTGCATTAGAGCCTGTTTGCATCCTAATGGAGTTTTCTTTCCTGATGCACCATCAAAAATAAAAAACATATATGACACCCAATTAACTGCATTCAAAATTCATAAGTGCATCCTCCAAATTGAAAGTCTGCATTGCCTACAACTTTGTTGTCCTCACCTGCACGAGCGCTACATGACCTGGGCTGAAACAGATCTTAAGCTCTTTATCCCTGAGACTCATGTCACTATCGCGGATACACGGCGTCTAATTCACAAAATAACCTTGGCAGGTAAACAAAAAATCAGCAGCTAAAAACTGAAAGCACGCGGGGAAAAAATCCTTGTTTTAACATTAATACTCAAACGCAAAACAAGGTACATAAACAGGAAGTGGATAAAGCATTGCGCATGCGCAAAATCAAGAAGCCTTTCGAGGCGTCAATACTACACTGATTAACGCAGCCTGCCATTATACGTTGTCGTCTCGTATTGAAGAACAAAGGTGTTAAACCAACAACAAAATTGGTGGTTTGACGTTGTGTGCGCACTCAAAAAGATTATGAAAACATTTTGTTTTGCCGTGTGACCGATTTTTACAGTTCTATCTTTACACATACGATAATCCAATTGTCTATGCGCAAATCTGGGAGCCTTTCGATGCATCAATACGACACCGATTAACGCAGCATGCTATTATCCCCGTATTTATCGTTTCGTGTTGAAGGGGAAAAAAGTTATAAACAACAACAAAATGAGTGGAAATAGTTTGTCGTGTATGCGATGATAAAAACTATTTTCCCGGATTATCTGAAAATATGATAATTAATAACTCTTAATCAGCGTTGCCCCGAATCTAATCTAAAACACGCCTTTTTGCAGTTAATGAGATATTTTCTCCTTTCAGGTCACATTTGCGCAACGTTCAAATTAACACATTTTATAACTAGGATAAATAAATATACATATTATATATAATAGAAAATATCTGGCATAAAATACATTTTGCAGGAAGAATTATTTGACATGCTATACATTATGTACATTCATACAGTCTTTTATCCCAAACCGTGCAACAAAGAACATATTAAAAATAAATACAAATATATAAGGTGTATAACTATAATGTGTATAAGTTTTACCTCCGAATCGCCATATTCAAGCCCCAGCATTATGAAGTAGCAATTTATAATCATAAATAATAATTGATACAGCAAAATCTACCCGGAAGTTTTTTTGTCCTGTTTAGTTTAAATTGCTGTCAAGTCGTTTCAAAATACGAGTCCTGTTCCCTTCATCTGTATTATCAAATTAGGCGATATTGAAATTATACTCGAGAATAGAGTTATATTTTAGTTGTTGTGTTCTGGTATATTAATATTAAAAGGAGAGAATGAATGATTACAGTTTTTCTCAGTTGCATTTACAAAACAATTTGTGCAAACAGCACAATAAAAATAAAAATAAAATATTTTTTTCATTTTGATCGATTTTATTATTTGTTTAACTAAAAACTCAAACCTTAAAAACTGCATTAAATGGTCTATGAAGACCCAACCTTCTGCTGTAGGTGGAATTTTTTGCAAAGAACATGGTGAACATGGCCAGATACCACAGCACCACCTTCAGTGGTGTCCTATCTGAATCAATCCACCTCTTTATACCATATCATTTTGACCCCACAGCCATAGAAACCATCAGTATTACACTGAAACATAGTAAAACAGAGTGCTGCATCACAGACAGTTCAAAAAAATATTATG